>NC_091391.1:3292227-3364727 GCF_038502225.1 Cherax quadricarinatus
ACTACTCTGTGGCTGAAGAAATACTTCCTAACATCCCTGTGATTCATCTGTGTCTTCAGCTTCCAACTGTGTCCCCTTGTTACTGTGTCCAATCTCTGGAACATCCTGTCTTTGTCCACCTTGTCAATTCCTCTCAGTATTTTGTATGTCGTTATCATGTCCCCCCTATCTCTCCTGTCCTCCAGTGTCGTCAGGTTGATTTCCCTTAACCTCTCCTCGTAGGACATACCTCTTAGCTCTGGGACTAGTCTTGTTGCAAACCTTTGCACTTTCTCTAGTTTCTTTACGTGCTTGGCTAGGTGTGGGTTCCAAACTGGTGCCGCATACTCCAATATGGGCCTAACGTATACGGTGTACAGGGTCCTGAACGATTCCTTATTAAGATGTCGGAATGCTGTTCTGAGGTTTGCTAGGCGCCCATATGCTGCAGCAGTTATTTGGTTGATGTGCGCTTCAGGAGATGTGCCTGGTGTTATACTCACCCCAAGATCTTTTTCCTTGAGTGAGGTTTGTAGTCTCTGACCCCCTAGACTGTACTCCGTCTGCGGCCTTCTTTGCCCTTCCCCAATCTTCATGACTTTGCACTTGGTGGGATTGAATTCCAGGAGCCAATTGCTGGACCAGGTCTGCAACCTGTCCAGATCCCTTTGTAGTTCTGCCTGGTCTTCGATCGAGTGTATTCTTCTCATCAACTTCACGTCATCTGCAAACAGGGACACCTCAGAGTCTATTCCTTCCGTCATGTCGTTCACAAATACCAGAAACAGCACTGGTCCTAGGACTGACCCCTGCGGGACCCCGCTGGTCACAGGTGCCCACTCTGACACCTCGCCACGTACCATGACTCGCTGCTGTCTTCCTGACAAGTATTCCCTGATCCATTGTAGTGCCTTCCCTGTTATCCCTGCTTGGTCCTCCAGTTTTTGCACCAATCTCTTGTGTGGAACTGTGTCAAACGCCTTCTTGCAGTCCAAGAAAATGCAATCCACCCACCCCTCTCTCTCTTGTCTTACTGCTGTCACCATGTCATAGAACTCCAGTAGGTTTGTGACACAGGATTTCCCGTCCCTGAAACCATGCTGGCTGCTGTTGATGAGATCATTCCTTTCTAGGTGTTCCACCACTCTTCTCCTGATAATCTTCTCCATGATTTTGCATACTATACATGTCAGTGACACTGGTCTGTAGTTTAATGCTTCATGTCTGTGTGTGTGTGTGTGTGTGTGTGTGTTGTGTGTGTGTGTGTGTGTTGTGTGTGTGTGTGTGTTGTGTGTGTGTGTGTGTGTGTGTTGTGTGTGTGTTGTGTGTGTGGTTTTTTTTGTGTGTGTGTGTGTGTGTGTGTTGTGTGTGTGTGTGTGTGTGTTGTGTGTGTGTGTGTGTGTGTGTTGTGTGTGTGTGTGTTGTGTGTGTGTGTGTGTGTGTGTTGTGTGTGTGTGTGTTGTGTGTGTGTGTTGTGTGTGTGTGTGTGAGTGTGTGTGTTGTGTGTGTGTGTGTGTGTGTTGTGTGTGTGTGTGTGTGTGTGTGTGTTGTGTGTGTGTGTGTGTGTGTTGTGTGTGTGTGTGTGTGTGTGTTGTGTGTGTGTGTGTTGTGTGTGTGTGTTGTGTGTGTGTGTGTGAGTGTGTGTGTTGTGTGTGTGTGTGTGTGTGTTGTGTGTGTGTGTGTGTGTGTGTGTTGTGTGTGTGTGTGTTGTGTGTGTGTGTGTGTGTGTGTTGTGTGTGTGTGTGTTGTGTGTGTGTGTGTGTTGTGTGTGTGTGTGTGTGTGTGTGTTGTGTGTGTGTGTGTTGTGTGTGTGTGTGTGTGTGTGTTGTGTGTGTGTGTGTTGTGTGTGTGTGTGTGTGTGTGTTGTGTGTGTGTGTGTTGTGTGTGTGTGTGTGTGTGTGTTGTGTGTGTGTGTGTTGTGTGTGTGTGTTGTGTGTGTGTGTGTGAGTGTGTGTGTGTTGTGTGTGTGTGTGTGTGTGTGTTGTGTGTGTGTGTGTGTGTGTGTGTTGTGTGTGTGTGTGTGTGTGTTGTGTGTGTGTGTGTGTGTGTGTTGTGTGTGTGTGTGTTGTGTGTGTGTGTGTGTGTGTGTGTGTGTGTGTGTGTGTTGTGTGTGTGTGTGTGTGTGTGTTGTGTGTGTGTGTGTTGTGTGTGTGTGTTGTGTGTGTGTGTGTGAGTGTGTGTGTGTGTGTTGTGTGTGTGTGTGTGTGTGTGTGTGTGTGTGTTGTGTGTGTGTGTGTTGTGTGTGTGTGTTGTGTGTGTGTGTGTGAGTGTGTGTGTGTGTGTGTGTGTGTGTGTGTGTGTGTGTGTGTGTGTGTGTGTGTGTGTGTGTGTGTGTGTGTGTGTGTACTCACCTAATTGTGGTTGCAGGGGTCGAGACTCAGCTCCTGGCCCCGCCTCTTCACTGATCGCTACTAGGTCCTCTCTCTCTCTGCTTCCTGAGCTGTATCATACCTCTTCTTAAAACTATGTATGGTTCCTGCCTCCACTACTTCACTTGCTAGGCTATTCCACTTCCTGACGACTCTATGGCTGAAGAAATACTTCCTAACGTCCCTGTGACTCGTCTGAGTCTTCAGCTTCCAGTTGTGACCCCTTGTTTCTGTGTCCCCTCTCTGGAACATCCTATCTCTGTCCACCTTGTCTATTCCCCGCAGTATCTTGTATGTCGTTATCATATCTCCCCTGACCCTTCTGTCCTCCAGTGTCGTCAGTCCGATTTCCCTCAACCTTTCCTCGTACGACATTCCCCTGAGCTCTGGGACTAGCCTTGTTGCAAACCTTTGTACTTTCTCTAACTTCTTGACGTGCTTGACCAGGTGTGGGTTCCAGACTGGTGCTGCATACTCCAGTATGGGCCTAACATACACAGTGTACAGTGTCTTCAACGATTCCTTATTAAGGTATCGGAACGCTATTCTCAGGTTTGCCAGGCGCCCGTATGCTGCAGCAGTTATTTGGTTGATGTGTGCCTCCGGTGACGTGCTCGGTGTTATGGTCACTCCAAGGTCTTTCTCCCTGAGTGAGGTCTGTAGTCTTTGTCCACCTAGCCTATACTCTGTCTGCGGTCTTATTTGCCCCTCCCCAATCTTCAAGACTTTGCATTTGGCAGGATTGAATTCGAGAAGCCAGTTACTGGACCACATGTCCAGCCTGTCCAGGTCTCTTTGCAGTCCTGCCTCATCCTCATCCGATTTAATTCTTCTCATCAACTTCACATCATCTGCGAATAGGGACACATCAGAGTCTATTCCTTCCATCATGTCGTTCGCATACATCAAAAATAGCACTGGTGGGACCCCGCTCGTCACAGGCGCCCACTGTGATACCTCTTCACGTACCATGAGTCGTTGTTGCCTCCCTGTCAGGTATTCCCTGATCCATTGCAGTGCCCTTCCTGTTATATGCGCCTGATCCTCCAGCTTCTGCACTAATATCTTGTGGGGAACTGTGTCAAAGGCCTTCTTGCAGTCTAGGAAAACGCAATCAACCCACCCCTCTCTCTCGTGTCTTACTTCTGTTACTTCTGTGTGCGTGTGTGTGTGTGTACTCACTTAGTACTCACCTAGTTGAAGTTGAAAGTGGTCGAGTCCAAGCTCCTGGCCCCGCCTTTTCACTGGTCCCTACAAGGTCACTCTCCCTGAACCGTGAGCTTTATCATACCTCTGCTTAAAGCTATGTATGGATCCTGCCTCCACTATATCGCTTCCCAAACTATTCCACTTCCTGACTACTCTGTGGCTGAAGAAATACTTCCTAACATCCCTGTGATTCATCTGTGGCTTCAACTTCTAACTGTGTCCCCGTGTTACTGTGTCCAATCTCTGGAACATCCTGTCTTTGTCCACCTTGTCAATTCCTCTCAGTATTTTGTATGTCGTTATCATATCCCTCCTATCTCTCCTGTCCTCCAGTGTCGTCAGGTGGATTTCCCTTAACCTCTCCTCGTAGGACATACCTCTTAGCTCTGGAACTAGTCTTGTTGTAAACCTTTGCACTTTCTCTAGTTTCTTTACGTGCTTGGCTAGGTGTGGGTTCCAAACTGGTGCCGCATACTCCAATATGGGCCTAACGTACACGGTGTACAGGGTCCTGAACGATTCCTTATTAAGATGTCGGAATGCTGTTCTGAGGTTTGCTAGGCGCCCATATGCTGCAGCAGTTATTTGGTTGATGTGCGTTTCAGGAGATGTGCCTGGTGTTATACTCACCCCAAGATCTTTTTCCTTGAGTGAGGTTTGTAGTCTCTGGCCCCCTAGACTGTACTCCGTCTGCGGTCTTCTTTGCCCTTTCCTCAATCTTCATGACTTTGCACTTGGCGGGATTGAACTCCAGGAGCCAATTGCTGGACCAGGTCTGCAGCCTGTCCAGATCCCTTTGTAGTTCTGCCTGGTCTTCGATCGAGTGAATTCTTCTCATCAACTTCACGTCATCTGCAAACAGGGACACCTCAGAGTCTATTCCTTCCGTCATGTCGTTCACAAATACCAGAAACAGCACTGGTCCTAGGACTGACCCCTGCGGGACCCCGCTGGTCACAGGTGCCCACTCTGACACCTCGCCACGTACCATGACTCACTGCTGTCTTCCTGACAAGTATTCCCTGATCCATTGTAGTGCCTTCCCTGTTATCCCTGCTTGTGTGTGTGTGTGTGTGTGTGTGTGTGTGTGTGTGTGTGTTGTATGTTGTGTGTGTACTCACCTAACTGTGGCTGCAGGGGTCGATTCACAGCTCCTGGTTCTGCCTGTACACTTGCAACTACCGAGGTTCACACTCTCCTTGCTACCACTTCACTATATTGTTCCATCTCACGGCTAAATAAGTATTTCCTAACATCCCTGTGACTTATCTGTGTTTGTAACTTCTAGCTTTACCTGAGACCCGCTTCTGAAATAGGCTCTCCCTGTCCGCTTTAACAATTCCTATCGGTATTTTGTACGTCGTAAATCATATCACCTCTTGTCTTTGTGTCCTCTAGTGTCGTCAGGTTCAGCCATTCAGCTCTAGGACTAATATTAGTGCAACCTCTTTCATATTTTGCAGCTTCTTTACATGGGTTACCGGCAGCGGGTTCCAAATAGGTGCTGCATACTCACAGATGGTCCTGACATCTGCCGTATATAAGGTTGTGAATAACTCCTTGTTGATATTCCTAAAAACTACTCTTAAACTTGTCAGCCTCGCGTTTGTTGCCGTGGATATTTGGTTAATGTGTGTCTCAGGGGATATGCTGAGAACTATGCTCACCCCGAAGTCCTTATCTTTCAGGAAGGTTTATAGTCTTGGTTTACCGAGCCTGTTCACTGTCTCTGGAAGTCTTTGCCCTTCTCCGATTTACACAACATTTGGTCTAGTCCTGTTTGTATTCTCCTTGTTAGTTTCACATCTACGGATAGGGACACCTCTTGATTTCCTCCGTCATGTCGCTTACACGCACAAGAAACAGCACCTGGAGTGTACCTGGAGAGGGTTTCGGGGGTCAACGCCCCAGGGGCCCGGTCTGTGACCAGGCCTCTGGTCCAAGTTGTGACCAGTTTGGAACTCCACTCGTCACACCCATTCCGACACCACCTCTCTGACAGTAACTCACTGTTTCCTTCTCGTTAAGTGTTCCTTGATCCACTGTAATGTTTTTCCCTGTAATTCCTGCCTGATTCTTTAACTTTTGTGCCAATCTTTTGTGCGGTAAAGAATTGAACGACATCTTGCAATCCAAAAATATTCAGTCCACCCATCCCCCTCTTTTATAACTATCGTAACCTTATCATAGAATTCCAACATATTTTTGTGACAGGATTTACCATCTCGAAAGCCATGCTGTTTTCTTTTTTAATTTAGTGTTTTCCAGTTAATCCACTGTTATTTTTCTGATCATCTTTTTCATAACCTAACATACTATACATGTTAGTCACATTGGCCTGTAGTTCTGTCCCATTTTTTTAAATACTGGGACTATATTAACTGTTTACCAGACCTCTGGCAGCTGCCGTGTTTTAATCGATTTGTTTAAGATCGCTGCTAGTGGTTCACACAGCTCCCTCTCTCAGAACCCATTGAGAGAGTTTGCCTGGTCCCACTGCCTTTGAGATAGCTAATTCACTCAGCATTTTCTTCACCTCTCCTCATGTTGTTGGTATTGAGTTCGGTACTCGATGGTGCACTCTCCCTCTTTGATCCTCTGAAAATGTTCCTGATTCCACTAAGAATATCTCCCTAAATCTCTTTGTTCAGCTTCTTAAAGCCTTCCTGGTCATTCCTCGTTAGCTCCCATCCTTCCTTGTTCAGTTTCATTACCAGGACCTTCACATCTTTGGATTTTGATCCTACAGTATGTCGTTTACGAATTGCGTTTCACTCTCTCTTCTTATCTACACGTATTTGTTTCTGGATCTTCTGCCTGATTTCCTATTCACTGACATCTTTTGTTTCCAGTATATCTTCCATGCTCTGGCACTAAGCTTTTGTTTCCCTACACCTCACAGTGAACCCTGGTCTCATTTGTTACTTGTCTGAGGTGCTTCTATTTCTGGCTATGAAATTCTTTTCTGCCTCCTGGCACTTTCCAGCAACATACTCCATTTCATACTCTCTATTCCTCGCCACTTTTTACTTCCACAAGGTATTCATACCTGAGCATGCATGGTTCCTAACACCAAGGAACCTGTCATACTCGATGCTCTCTGCATTAGAGTCCCTAATGCGTTGGCAAGTTTTCCATCACCTCCCATAGCTTAACTTGTTAGGTAAGACACATATGCAACAGTTAGGTATCTTTATTATGAAACGTTTCGCCTACACAGTAGGCTTCTTCAGTCAAGTACAGAAAAGTTGATAGAAGCAGAAGATACTTGAAGACGATGTAATCAGTCCATCACCCTTAAAGTTTTGAGGTGGTCAGTCCCTCAGTCTGGAGAAGAGCATTGTTCCATAGTATGAAACAATATGGAGAAGAAGTGACAGGATGGAGCTTTTTATAGCGCCAAGAGGTGAGACGTAGGCCACTAGGAGAGGTAAGAACTCAGATGCTGAGAGGTCAGGTCCCTCTCAAATCCAGCCCCTCTCACTAGTGGAAGTTGTCGAAGTTGATAGCAGGTCTGTACCAAGATACCCTTGTGTTGCAGTGTCTGACAGATTGAACATTAAAATGGTATAAAATACCGACAGGTTGTTAGGTAAGACACATATGCAACAGTTAGGTATCTTTATTATGAAACGTTTCGCCTAACTTGCCAACTTTCTGGTCCACCATATAGTTCAAGTCTATTTCCTACTGGTTGAAGTCTCCTACGATCAGTTATTCATTGCCCATGAGGGCTGTTCAAGCTGTTTATTCTTTTGTGTCCACCATTACGCTGTTTCTGTCCTCAAATTCCTGTCTGGATCTGCTGTTATGCTGTCATTCAATTCCTCTCTGTTTATTCTGTTCATCTCTTTAAGAATACACTAGTTTCTGATCAACACTTCTCCACCTGTTTCCTCTGCCTATTCTCATTATTTGATATCCTCTAGGAAAACTGTATCTGTAATCAACCTCCATGAACTTGGTTTCTTATTGCCAAATATCTTCAGATGCCTCCACTATTCGCTTTTTCTATTTATCGCTTTTTTTTATCCCATCTCTGTTAGCATATCACATCTTCAGTGTATTTTCTGTTATTGTGCTCTGGGGCTCTGGTGGCCTGGTGGTTAACGCTCTCGCTTCACACGGCGAGGGCCTGGGTTCGATTCCCAGCCAGAGTAGAAACATTGGACGTGTTTCTTTCCACCTGTTGTCTATGTTCCCCATCAGTAAAATGGGTACCTGGGTGTTAGTCGACTGGTGTGGGTCGCATCCTGGGACACTGACCTAAGGAGGCCTGGTCACAGACCGGGCCGCGGGGGCGTTGACCCCCGGAACTCTCTCCATGTAAACTCTCCATGTAAACTCCATGTAAACTCCATGTTGTGTCCTGTTCTCCTGGTTCTTGTCCATGTGTCAGGGGAGGGATGAGTTTAAGGGGAAAGTGAAGGCTGGGATGCGAGTAAAGGCTGGATGTGGGGATAGATTTTGTACCGGAAGGGGAAGGGGTGGGACAGAGAGTGTGTGGGTGTGAGAGTGTGAGAGTGTGAGTGTGAGCGTGTGTGTGTGTGTGTGTGTGTGTGTGTGTGTGTGTGTGTGTGTGTGTGTGTGTGTGTGTCATACTAGACACATGAACAGCATGTGCTACTATGGATCTAGAGACGATTTATTTACATCCGAATATACTGATGCTGGACATCAACCACTGACGCTCAACCTAGATCCTGGAGCAGTCAATCAGACTCTCTCACAGCATCTCTAAGTATATTTCTTCCCTATCTCTCCCCCATTTCCTTCAAAAAATCAATTTCTAACCCTTCTCCCCCCCTGCTCCCATCCACTTCACGTGTAGGTACAGCGATTTTTATATATCTGAAGGTTATTTCTGGGATGAATGCCCCCGTGGTCTGGTCCCAGACCAGGCCTCCTGGTGGATAAAGACTTAATCAACCAGGCTGTTACTGCTGGTCACACGTAGTCATCTTCCAATTACCTTCCTTTTGAATATTTCATAAACTGTGTCCTGCTTAACAACGAGGAAACTAATGATAATTTAGACACATGTGCAACACCTGGCCAGCTTTATCTAAGACGTTTAGTCATTTAGTGTCCTTAACAATTTAAGAAAGAGAGTATCAACTCGTACATTTTTTTATTAAATTGATAAAGTCACTGGTGGGCGAAACGTCTTCAAATAAAGATACACAGGTGTTGCACCTGTGTCTTATTCCTCATTATCTGGTCGGTATGTATAACATTATTGCAATAAAGAGAAAGTTGAGAGAGAGATCTCTAGAACCTCTACTTTCCAAACTGGAAGGCCTGGTCTGTTAGCAGGCCTAGAGGAAAGCCATCTCTAGAACCTCTACTTTCCAAACTGGAAGGCCTGGTCTGTTAGCAGGCCTAGAGGAAGGCCATCTCTAGAACCTCTACTTTCCAAACTGGAAGGCCTGATCTGTGAGCAGGCCTAGAGGAAGGCCATCTCTAGAACCTCTACTTTCCAAACTGGAAGGCCTGGTCTGTTAGCAGGCCTAGAGGAAGGCCATCTCTAGAACCTCTACTTTCCAAACTGGAAGGCCTGGTCTGTGAGCAGGCCTAGAGGAAGGCCATCTCTAGAACCTCTACTTTTCAAACTGGAAGGCCTAGTCTGTGAGCAGGCCTAGAGGAAGGCCATCTCTAGAACCTCTACTTTTCAAACTGGAAGGCCTAGTCTGTGAGCAGGCCTAGAGGAAGGCCATCTCTAGAACCTCTATTTTTCAAACTGGAAGGCCTAGTCTGTGAGCAGGCCTAGAGGAAGGCCATCTCTAGAACCTCTACTTTCCAAACTGGAAGGCCTGGTCTGTTAGCAGGCCTAGAGGAAGGCCATCTCTAGAACCTCTACTTTCCAAACTGGAAGGCCTGGTCTGTTAGCAGGCCTAGAGGAAGGCCATCTCTAGAACCTCTACTTTCCAAACTGGAAGGCCTGGTCTGTTAGCAGGCCTAGAGGAAGGCCATCTCTAGAACCTCTACTTTCCAAACTGGAAGGCCTGGTCTGTGAGCAGGCCTAGAGGAAGGCCATCTCTAGAACCTCTATTTTCTAACCTGGAAGGTCTGGTCTTAGTCCTAACAAGAACCTGGCTGCTGCAGTAGTAGCGTGGCCGTCTCAACACGAACGTAGAATCGAGCCTGTACCACCTCCTGGAACCACAGTGTGCTAGGATGCTGGGGATCACAGTGTGCTAGGATGCTGGGGATCACAATGTGCTAGGATGCTTAGGTGCCACTTAGGACGAAGAGGATATTTTTGGCACTCTTGAGTAATGAACAAGGTCCTCTGTTTTGTGTGTGTGTGTGTGTGTACTCACCTAGTTGAGGTTGCAGGGGTCGAGTCCAAGCTCCTGGCCCCGACCCCTGCAACCTCAACTAGGTGAGAACACACACACACACACACACATAAAACAGAGGACCTTGTTCATTACTCAAGAGTGCCAAAAATATCCTCTTCGTCCTGAGTGGCTCCTAAGCATCCTAGCACGGTGTCGTCCCAAATCCTAGCACACTGTGGTCCCAGCATCCTAGCACATTGTTATTCCAGCATCCTAGCACATTGTTATCCCCAGCATCCTAGCACACTGAGACTCCCAGCATCCTAGCACACTGTGTGTGTGTGTGTGTGTGTGTCCACTCACTTATGTGTAGTTGCAGGGGTCGAGTCTCAGCTCCTGGCCCCGCCTCTCCGTCCACTACTGGTTACTCTCTTTCCTCCCTCTGCTTTCATAATACATTAACTGCAGAAACTGAGGATTTTAGGCATACTGGGAAAGTAAGCAAATGGAATTTCAATTTTCTGGCAAACAGAACACAAAGAGTAGTTGCTAAAACAGAAAATTCAGTATTAAAGTAAAAAGCTCGAGGCACAGTTCTGGTGCCTCTTCTGTTTCTTAGCCTCACAGTAGTCATAGACAAAAACACTTGCTATAGTTACGTATCATTTACAGATACCAAAATAAGTATGAAAATCACCTAATTTGAGACACAAAAAAATGCAGGAAGATTTAACAAAGTCTTCTGAGGTCTGTCTGGAGGCTGTGCTAGGGGTCAACGCCCCAGTGGCACAGTGGAGTGTGATAGATGGTTATGAAAATCGACACGTTGAAGTCTTTATTAAGGAAACGTTTCGCCACACAGTGGCTTCATCAGTCCAATACAAGGTAGAAACGGGTAAGGAGAGGAGTTTGAGGTAATCAGTTCCTCAACCTGGAATCGATGTGTTCAGTCCATCAGTCGTGAAGAAAGTACAACATATGGTGGGAGAAGCGACTTATATACTGCAGTCAGGTGAGTGGAAGCAGGAGGAGGCGGGATCACAGTGAAAACATCCACTAGTGTAAGTAGGTCTTCGTCCAAAGGTTGGACAAGTGTTGAAGAATTTCTTGTATCAAGATCCCATGATGTTGCAGTGTCTGACAGATGTGATAAACGGTTTTGAAAACCGACAAGTGGGCTGTTGGAGAATAACTTGACGTTCAGTGGTGACATGTTCCAACTACGTACAGTGATATGGAAAGAACTAAGAACTCAAGCGAGGTACTCGATTCGATTAGAGTTGGTTCGCTGGTACTTCCGGCCCGGGTCTTCTCCATATGGCGACCCGGCAGTGGCCCTCCCGGGTGGAGGGTGTCGTTCATCTTCTGTCTTCTTTCTTGGGGCCCTCCGGTTGGAGGGTGACTTCTCTCTTGCGGTGACTCCCCAGGTGGGTAGTGTCTTCTCGCTTAGCATTTTCATCAGCAGGCGTCGTATACAAACGCAGCATCACCAAACAAAATTAAAGGAACACGTCGAAGATCTGGGTGTAATACCATCTGAATTTCCTTTCGAGGAACATAATATGGGAATTGTCACGACAGCCAGGAAGATGATGAGGTGAATAAAGAGTTAGACTTCAAAACAAGGTAAATAATATCAATGATAACGATTTTCCAGTCACCTGTGTTGACGGCCCCATCCAGGGCAGGAGAAATACTGGAACAGATACAGATATCATATACGGCCCAGCATTTAAATTACTGGAACACCTCAAGGTCCTAAATATGTACTCACTGGAGCAGAGAGGATACAAGATAATATATACCTGGAAGGTGCCTGATGGCTTGTCCCAAGTCTACATACTTCCATATCAACATATATGGAGTGAGAAATGGAAGAACGTGTAAAATAAAACCAGTGAAAATAGGAGTGCAGTGGTCACAATAAGAGAACACTATATCAACATTCTGATACCACACGGTATCAGAAACATTAAAACGGAACAAGTGGAAATGTTTTCAAGGGGGAATTGGACATGTACCTCCATCAGGTGCCAGATTTGATAAATGATTTTGAAAACCGAGAAAAATGAGACACATGTGCAACATTTGAGAATGTTTAGTTAGAAAACGTTTCGCCAGCCAGCGGCGTCTTCAGTCCAATACAGAGAAGAACGGTGGAAAAAGAGGGGTTTCAGGTAATCAGTCCCTCAGCTTGGAATCGGTTCCAAGCTGAGGGACACATTACCTCAAAGCCCACCTCTTTTTCCACCATTCTTCTCTGTATGGGACTGAAGACGCCACTGGCTGGCGAAACGTTTTCTAACTAAACATTCCCAAATGTTGCACATGTGTCTCATTCTTCAAGTGACAGGTTAACCAGGCTATGATGGATATATGGGCCAGCAAGCCACCAACAGTAACAGTTTAATTGATCAAGCAAACACCAAACAAGCCTAACCCAGAACCAAGCTGCAAGAGTAGAAAAACTCAAAAGTCTTCAAAAGTGTATATCATACTTATCCTTAAAGCTATGTATGGGTCCTGCCTCTACCACCTCACTGTCAAGGTCGTTACACTTCCTAACTACTCTGAGGCTGAAGAAATATTTCCTAACATCCCTGTGACTCAGTGTTTTCAACTTGTACCTGTTCCCGCGTTGCATATTTCACCCTGAGGGGTGAAATGCACAGAGATAAGATGGTCCAGAGATAGCCACAACTGGAAGTTGAAGACTCAGATGAGTCACAGAGATGTTAGGAAGTATTTCTTCAGTCACAGAGTTGTCAGGCAGTGGAATAGTCTGGAAAGTGATGTATGTAGTAGAGGCAGGATCCGTACATAGCTTTAAAAAGAGGTATGATAAAAGTCACAGAGCAGGGAGTGAATGATTCAGTAGCAACCTGTGAAGAGGCGGGCCAGGAGCTGTGAATCGACCCCTGCAACCACAATTAGGTGAGTACACAGTGTCGTGAGTGACTCTTTGTTAACATTCCTAAATGCTAATCTTATTTTTGCCAGACGCACGTTTGCTGTCGAGATTATCCAGGTTTGCTCATCAGGCGATATGCTCGGTACAATGCTCACCCACAGGATCTTCTCTTTTAGTGAGGTTTGCAGCCTTTCTTCCATGACCTTATATCCCATTTTTGGCATTTCCACAATATCATCTATTTGCTCGGGTTAAATTCCAACAGCTAGTAGCCTCTGGTCTCCCAGTCTGTACTCCGTGACTGGTCTTTCTCCTCCCCGATTTTCACACCCATGATTCCAACAGCCACTTGTCCAACCACTCCATATTAGCTACACACTTGTAAACAGGGAAGTGCAAGATTTGCTATGAATTTCCTGACATAAGAACATAAGAAAGGAGGAACACTGCAGCAGGCCTGTTGGCCCATACTAGGCAGGCCCTTTACAATGCATTCCACTAGGGAAACATTTGCCCAACCCAATTTTCAATACCACCCAAGAAATAAACTGATAATTCAAATCCAACCCCGAGGGTTGTCTGAAGACAGTGCCGCCTCCACGGCATATTGACATACTAGGCCTGGTTAATGACCTCATGACCGAGGGTTGTCTGAAGACAGTGCAGCCTCCACGGCATATTGACATACTAGGCCTGGTTAATGACCTCATGACCGAGGGTTGTCTGAAGACAGTGCCGCCTCCACGGCATATTGACATACTAGGCCTGGTTAATGACCTCATGACCGAGGGTTGTCTGAAGACAGTGCCGCCTCCACGGCATATTGACGTACTAGGCCTGGTTAATGACCTCATGACCGAGGGTTGTCTGAAGACAGTGCCGCCTCCACGGCATATTGACATACTAGGCCTGGTTAATGACCTCATGACCGAGGGTTGTCTGAAGACAGTGCCGCCTCCACGGCATATTGACATACTAGGCCTGGTTAATGACCTCATGACCGAGGGTTGTCTGAAGACAGTACAGCCTCCACGGCATATTGACATACTAGGCCTGACCTCATGACCGAGGGTTGTCTGAAGACAGTGCCGCCTCCACGGCATATTGACATACTAGGCCTGGTTAATGACCTCATGACCGAGGGTTGTCTGAAGACAGTGCCGCCTCCACGGCATATTGACATACTAGGCCTGGTTAATGACCTCATGACCCAGGCTGTTGGTACCAGTCGTACGCAATCCAGTGGATGTGCCACTGCCCGGCTGATTATGAACTGGCATGAGGAACGTACCCTGTTTCCCCTTGGAGAATTAGACTCATGTGCAACATTTGGGTATCTTTAGTGTAGACGTTTCGCCATCCAGTGACTTTATCAATACAGAGACATAATGGGAAGACTGTAGAGCCATATAGTCTCACAGTCTTCACATTATGTCCTTGTACTGATAGTCACTGGATGGCGAAACGTCTACAATACAGACAACCAGATACTGCACAAGTGTGACTCTCCGTCACTGATGTACGACCATTTCCTCTTAAAGACATCAAAGGGTCTTGAAGGCACCCATGAATCTTAAAGATACCAAGGGATCTTGAAGGCACCTAGGGCTCTTGAAGACACCTAGGGTTCTTGAAGACACCTAGGGTTCTTGAAGACACCTAGGGGTTTAGAAGACACCCATGAATCTTAAAGATACCAAGGGATCTTGAAGGCACCTAGGGCTCTTGAAGACACCTAGGGTTCTTGAAGACACCTAGGGTTCTTGAAGACACCTAGGGGTTTAGAAGACACCCATGAATCTTAAAGATACCAAGGGATCTTGAAGGCACCTAGGGCTCTTGAAGACACCTAGGGGTTTAGAAGACACCCATGAATCTTAAAGATACCTAGGGATCTTGAAGGCACCTAGGGGTCTTGAAGACACCTAGGGGTCTTGAAGACACCTAGGGGTCTTGAAGACACCCATGAATCTTAAAGATAACTAGGGATCTTGAAGACACCTAGGGGTCTTGAAGACACCCATGAATCTTAAAGATACCTAGGGATCTTGAATGCACCTAGGGCTCTTGAAGACACCTAGGGGTCTTGAAGACACCCATGAATCTTAAAGACACCTAGGGCTCTTGAAGACACCTAGGCGTGTGTTGTAATTCCTGGTATGAAGAGACGGTGCTGAAGTCTTGGTCCCTTTACACTTACTGAATTCTCTCTCAGTGTAAATATATCTTGAACCGATGTGACCACAGAACAGAGCCTTGTAGGAGCACCCTGATCACGTTCACATATTACAATATTTCTTCCCGGATCACTGCTGACGTCATCCTCTACAGACGATCTTAGAATCTTTATAAGTGACATCTATTGAGGACAAAAGAAAAAGTACTGGAACACAATATCGACTAATAAGACATGTGTTGTACAGGTGTTGTGTTGCATGTGTCTTACTCTTCGTATTTCCATGAATTTTTTATTTATGAATGTGGTTACCGTGAGAACACAAGTCTCCTAGCTGACCATGACAACACAAGTCTCCTAGCTGACCATGACAACACAAGTCTCCTAGCTGACCATGACAACACAAGTCTCCTAGCTGATCATGACAACACAAGTCTCCTAGCTGACCATGACAACACAAGTCTCCTAGCTGATCATGACAACACAAGTCTCCTAGCTGACCATGACAACACAAGTCTCCTAGCTGACCATGACAACACAAGTCTCCTAGCTGATCATGACAACACAAGTCTCCTAGCTGACCATGACAACACAAGTCTCCTAGCTGACCATGACAACACAAGTCTCCTAGCTGATCATGACAACACAAGTCTCCTAGCTGACCATGACAACACAAGTCTCCTAGCTGACCATGACAACACAAGTCTCCTAGCTGACCATGACAACACAAGTCTCCTAGCTGACCATGACAACACAAGTCTCCTAGCTGATCATGACAACACAAGTCTCCTAGCTGACCATGACAACACAAGTCTCCTAGCTGATCATGACAACACAAGTCTCCTAGCTGACCATGACAACACAAGTCTCCTAGCTGACCATGACAACACAAGTCTCCTAGCTGATCATGACAACACAAGTCTCCTAGCTGACCATGACAACACAAGTCTCCTAGCTGACCATGACAACACAAGTCTCCTAGCTGATCATGACAACACAAGTCTCCTAGCTGACCATGACAACACAAGTCTCCTAGCTGACCATGACAACACAAGTCTCCTAGCTGACCATGACAACACAAGTCTCCTAGCTGACCATGACAACACAAGTCTCCTAGCTGACCATGACAACACAAGTCTCCTAGCTGACCATGACAACACAAGTCTCCTAGCTGACCATGACAACACAAGTCTCCTAGCTGACCATGACGACACAGCAAGTCTCCTAGCTGACCATGACAACACAAGTCTCCTAGCTGATCATGACAACACAAGTCTCCTAGCTGACCATGACAACACAAGTCTCCTAGCTGACCATGACAACACAAGTCTCCTAGCTGACCATGACAACACAAGTCTCCTAGCTGACCATGACAACACAAGTCTCCTAGCTGACCATGACAACACAAGTCTCCTAGCTGACCATGACAACACAAGTCTCCTAGCTGACCATGACAACACAAGTCTCCTAGCTGACCATGACAACACAAGTCTCCTAGCTGACCATGACAACACAAGTCTCCTAGCTGACCATGACGACACAGCAAGTCTCCTAGCTGACCATGACAACACAAGTCTCCTAGCTGATCATGACAACACAAGTCTCCTAGCTGACCATGACAACACAAGTCTCCTAGCTGACCATGACAACACAAGTCTCCTAGCTGACCATGACAACACAAGTCTCCTAGCTGACCATGACAACACAAGTCTCCTAGCTGACCATGACAACACAAGTCTCCTAGCTGACCATGACAACACAAGTCTCCTAGCTGACCATGACAACACAAGTCTCCTAGCTGACCATGACAACACAAGTCTCCTAGCTGACCATGACAACACAAGTCTCCTAGCTGACCATGACAACACAAGTCTCCTAGCTGACCATGACAACACAAGTCTCCTAGCTGATCATGACAACACAAGTCTCCTAGCTGACCATGACAACACAAGTCTCCTAGCTGACCATGACAACACAAGTCTCCTAGCTGACCATGACAACACAAGTCTCCTAGCTGATCATGACAACACAAGTCTCCTAGCTGACCATGACAACACAAGTCTCCTAGCTGATCATGACAACACAAGTCTCCTAGCTGACCATGACAACACAAGTCTCCTAGCTGACCATGACAACACAAGTCTCCTAGCTGATCATGACAACACAAGTCTCCTAGCTGACCATGACAACACAAGTCTCCTAGCTGACCATGACAACACAAGTCTCCTAGCTGATCATGACAACACAAGTCTCCTAGCTGACAATGACAACACAAGTCTCCTAGCTGACCATGACAACACAAGTCTCCTAGCTGACCATGACAACACAAGTCTCCTAGCTGACCATGACAACACAAGTCTCCTAGCTGACCATGACAACACAAGTCTCCTAGCTGACCATGACAACACAAGTCTCCTAGCTGACCATGACAACACAAGTCTCCTAGCTGACCATGACGACACAGCAAGTCTCCTAGCTGACCATGACAACACAAGTCTCCTAGCTGATCATGACAACACAAGTCTCCTAGCTGACCATGACAACACAAGTCTCCTAGCTGACCATGACAACACAAGTCTCCTAGCTGACCATGACAACACAAGTCTCCTAGCTGACCATGACAACACAAGTCTCCTAGCTGACCATGACAACACAAGTCTCCTAGCTGACCATGACAACACAAGTCTCCTAGCTGACCATGACAACACAAGTCTCCTAGCTGACCATGACAACACAAGTCTCCTAGCTGACCATGACAACACAAGTCTCCTAGCTGACCATGACAACACAAGTCTCCTAGCTGACCATGACAACACAAGTCTCCTAGCTGATCATGACAACACAAGTCTCCTAGCTGACCATGACAACACAAGTCTCCTAGCTGACCATGACAACACAAGTCTCCTAGCTGACCATGACAACACAAGTCTCCTAGCTGACCATGACAACACAAGTCTCCTAGCTGACCATGACAACACAGCAAGTCTCCTAGCTGAACATGACAACACAAGTCTCCTAGCTGACCATGACAACACAAGTCTCCTAGCTGACCATGACAACACAAGTCTCCTAGCTGACCATGACAACACAAGTCTCCTAGCTGACCATGACAACACAAGTCTCCTGGCTGACCATGACAACACAAGTCTCGTAGCTGATCATGACAACACAAGTCTCCTAGCTGACCATGACAACACAGCAAGTCTCCTAGCTGATCATGACAACACAAGTCTCCTAGCTGACCATGACAACACAAGTCTCCTAGCTGACCATGACAACACAAGTCTCCTAGCTGATCATGACAACACAAGTCTCCTAGCTGACCATGACAACACAAGTCTCCTAGCTGACCATGACAACACAAGTCTCCTAGCTGATCATGACAACACAAGTCTCCTAGCTGACCATGACAACACAGCAAGTCTCCTAGCTGATCATGACAACACAAGTTTCCTAGCTGACCATGACAACACAGAAGGTCTCCTAGCTGATCATGACAACACAAGTCTCCTAGCTGATCATGACAACACAAGTCTCCTAGCTGACCATGACAACACAAGTCTCCTAGCTGATCATGACAACACAAGTCTCCTAGCTGACCATGACAACACAGCAAGTCTCCTAGCTGATCATGACAACACAAGTCTCCTAGCAGATCATGACAACACAAGTCTCCTAGCTGACCATGACAACACAAGTCTCCTAGCTGATCATGACAACACAAGTCTCCTAGCTGACCATGACAAAACAGCAAGTCTCCTAGCTGATCATGACAACACAAGTCTCCTAGCTGATCATGACAACACAAGTCTCCTAGCTGACCATGACAACACAGCAAGTCTCCTAGCTGACCATGACAACACAGCAAGTCTCCTAGCTGACCATGACAACACAGCAAGTCTCCTAGCTGACCATGACAACACAAGTCTCCTAGCTGACCATGACAACACAAGTCTCCTAGCTGACCATGACAACACAGCAAGTCTCCTAGCTGATCATGACAACACAAGTCTCCTAGCTGACCATGACAACACAGCAAGTCTCCTAGCTGATCATGACAACACAAGTCTCCTAGCTGATCATGACAACACAAGTCTCCTAGCTGACCATGACTACACAAGTCTCCTAGCTGATCATGACAACACAAGTCTCCTAGCTGACCATGACAACACAGCAAGTCTCCTAGCTGATCATGACAACACAAGTCTCCTAGCTGATCATGACAACACAAGTCTCCTAGCTGACCATGACAACACAAGTCTCCTAGCTGATCATGACAACACAAGTCTCCTAGCTGACCATGACAACACAGCAAGTCTCCTAGCTGATCATGACAACACAAGTCTCCTAGCTGATCATGACAACACAAGTCTCCTAGCTGACCATGACAACACAGCAAGTCTCCTAGCTGACCATGACAACACAGCAAGTCTCCTAGCTGACCATGACAACACAGCAAGTCTCCTAGCTGACCATGACAACACAAGTCTCCTAGCTGACCATGACAACACAAGTCTCCTAGCTGACCATGACAACACAGCAAGTCTCCTAGCTGATCATGACAACACAAGTCTCCTAGCTGACCATGACAACACAGCAAGTCTCCTAGCTGATCATGACAACACAAGTCTCCTAGCTGATCATGACAACACAAGTCTCCTAGCTGACCATGACTACACAAGTCTCCTAGCTGATCATGACAACACAAGTCTCCTAGCTGACCATGACAACACAGCAAGTCTCCTAGCTGATCATGACAACACAAGTCTCCTAGCTGATCATGACAACACAAGTCTCCTAGCTGACCATGACAACACAAGTCTCCTAGCTGATCATGACAACACAAGTCTCCTAGCTGACCATGACAACACAGCAAGTCTCCTAGCTGATCATGACAACACAAGTCTCCTAGCTGATCATGACAACACAAGTCTCCTAGCTGACCATGACAACACAGCAAGTCTCCTAGCTGACCATGACAACACAGCAAGTCTCCTAGCTGACCATGACAACACAGCAAGTCTCCTAGCTGACCATGACAACACAAGTCTCCTAGCTGACCATGACAACACAAGTCTCCTAGCTGACCATGACAACACAAGTCTCCTAGCTGATCATGACAACACAAGTCTCCTAGCTGACCATGACAACACAAGTCTCCTAGCTGACCATGACAAAACAGCAAGTCTCCTAGCTGATCATGACAACACAAGTCTCCTAGCTGATCATGACAACACAAGTCTCCTAGCTGACCATGACAAAACAGCAAGTCTCCTAGCTTACAATGACAACACAAGTCTCCTAGCTGATCATGACAACACAAGTCTCCTAGCTGACCATGACAACACAAGTCTCCTAGCTGACCATGACAACACAAGTCTCCTAGCTGACCATGACAACACAAGTCTCCTAGCTGACCATGACAACACAAGTCTCCTAGCTGACCATGACAACACAAGTCTCCTAGCTGACCATGACAACACAAGTCTCCTAGCTGACCATGACACACACAAGTCTCCTAGCTGACCATGACAACACAAGTCTCCTAGATGATCATGACAACACAAGTCTCCTAGTTGACCATGACAACACAAGTCTCCTAGCTGATCATGACCACACAAGTCTAATAGCTGACCATAACAACACAGCAAGTCTCCTAGCTGACCATGACAACACAGCAAGTCTCCTTGCTGACCATAACAACACAGCAAGTCTCCTAGCTGACCATAACAACACAGCAAGTCTCCTAGCTGACCATAACAACACAGCAAGTCTCCTAGCTGACCATAACAACACAGCAAGTCTCCTAGCTGACCATAACAACACAGCAAGTCTCCTAGCTGACCATAACAACACAGCAAGTCTCCTAGCTGACCATAACAACACAGCAAGTCCCCTAGCTGACCATAACAACACAGCAAGTCTCCTAGCTGACCATAACAACACAGCAAGTCTCCTAGCTGAATATAACAACACAGCAAGTCTCCTAGCTGACCATAACAACACAGCAAGTCCCCTAGCTGACCATAACAACACAGCAAGTCTCCTAGCTGACCATAACAACACAGCAAGTCCCCTAGCTGACCATAACAACACAGCAAGTCTCCTAGCTGACCATAACAACACAGCAAGTCTCCTAGCTGACCATAACAACACAGCAAGTCTCCTAGCTGACCATAACAACACAGCAAGTCTCCTAGCTGACCATAACAACACAGCAAGTCCCCTAGCTGACCATAACAACACAGCAAGTCTCCTAGCTGACCATAACAACACAGCAAGTCTCCTAGCTGACCATAACAACACAGCAAGTCTCCTAGCTGACCATAACAACACAGCAAGTCTCCTAGCTGACCATAACAACACAGCAAGTCTCCTAGCTGACCATAACAACACAGCAAGTCCCCTAGCTGACCATAACAACACAGCAAGTCTCCTAGCTGACCATAACAACACAGCAAGTCTCCTAGCTGACCATAACAACACAGCAAGTCTCCTAGCTGACCATAACAACACAGCAAGTCTCCTAGCTTACCATAACAACACAGCAAGTCTCCTAGCTGACCATAACAACACAGCAAGTCTCCTAGCTGACCATAACAACACAGCAAGTCTCCTAGCTGACCATAACAACACAGCAAGTCTCCTAGCTGACCATAACAACACGTTGACGTCACTACTTCCTCTGTACCTGGCTACTGTGTAGGTGAAAAATTACAACAATACGGACACCCAACTGTTGCACGTCTTAATCTTCAACTCGTCAGTATTTTCTACCATTTTGAACATAGAAATGGTGTCAGAAGATCTCACATTCATGGTTCCAAACAGCGTCATTATCTTCGTTACTATTTAAATGAGATTCTGGATAACAAGAACCTTCAAAACAACAGATGTTAAGATATGTGACGTCACAGTAGAACTATAGTCCTACTGTCTTCCAATTATGTCCTTGAATTTGAATTGATAAAGTCACTGGATGGCGAAACGTCTACAATAAAGATATCAAGACGTTGCACACTGTTACGACTCTATGTCGTAACTTAAATATAATGTTCCTGGCTCCTAAACGCTGCTCACACTGGTCTCTAGGGATTATAAAATTACGTTGAAGAACCAGCAAACCTTGGGTCAGCATGTACCTATATATTAACAATATTAACCTAGGACCAGCATGTACCTATATATTAACAATATTAACCTTGGACCAGCATGTACCTATATATTAACAATATTAACCTTGGACCAGCATGTACCTATATATTAACAATATTAACCTTGGACCAGCATGTACCTATATATTAACAATATTAACCTTGGACCAGCATGTACCTATATATTAACAATATTAACCTTGGACCAGCATGTACCTATATATTAACAATATTAACCTTGGACCAGCATGTACCTATATATTAACAATATTAACCTTGGACCAGCATGTACCTATATATTAACAATATTAACCTTGGACCAGCATGTACCTATATATTAACAATATTAACCTTGGACCAGCATGTACCTATATATTAACAATATTAACCTTGGACCAGCATGTACCTATATATTAACAATATTAACCTTGGACCAGCATGTACCTATATATTAACAATATTAACCTTGGACCAGCATGTACCTATATATTAACAATATTAACCTTGGACCAGCATGTACCTATATATTAACAATATTAACCTTGGACCAGCATGTACCTATATATTAACAATATTAACCTTGGACCAGCATGTACCTATATATTAACAATATTAACCTTGGACCAGCATGTACCTATATATTAACAATATTAACCTTGGACCAGCATGTACCTATATATTAACAATATTAACCTTGGACCAGCATGTACCTATATATTAAACAATATTAACCTTGGACCAGCATGTACCTATATATTAACAATATTAACCTTGGACCAGCATGTACCTATATATTAACAATATTAACCTTGGGCCAGCATGTACCTATATATTAACAATATTAACCTTGGACCAGCATGTACCTATATATTAACAATATTAACCTTGGACCAGCATGTACCTATATATTAAACAATATTAACCTTGGACCAGCATGTACCTATATATTAACAATATTAACCTTGGACCAGCATGTACCTATATATTAACAATATTAACCTTGGACCAGCATGTACCTATATATTAACAATATTAACCTTGGACCAGCATGTACCTATATATTAACAATATTAACCTTGGACCAGCATGTACCTATATATTAACAATATTAACCTTGGACCAGCATGTACCTATATACGTATTAACAATATTAATTATTGTATAGTAAAAGGATACAAGTGCAACTAATGTGACACTGTGGCAACGTATCGCCGTAACGGCTTGACAAAGCTCCTGGAGAGCGAAACGTTGCCACAATAAAATGTCACATTAGTTGCACTTGTGTCCTTTTACTTTACATATTGTCGGTAATTCTACCAGCATTATTACAATATTAATTATTATTAGGAAAAAAAGGACAGAAACTGACCTAATACAAAAATATTCATAAATATTAATAATAGTAGATTAGGTACCTGGATAGGGCATTCTGCTTGAAGGATAGGAGTAGGAGGCAGAGAGTGTGTTTTCCTGGGGCTGGGATGAAGGATATTGTTAGCCGTCTGGATGACATCATGAGAGGTAATGGGAGCAATCCTATTATCTGTCTCAGTGCTGGAGGCAACGATGTTGGCAGACGTAGGAGTGAGGACCTGATTAGCAGGTATAGGTCAGCAATAGAGATAATTAGGAGGAAGGGTGGGAAACCTGTCATATGTGGCATTTTACCAAGGAGAGGAGTTGGAAATGAATGGTTGTCCAGAGCAATTGGTGTCAATTGCTGGCTGGACAAATACTGTAAGGAAAATGTGGTAACATTCAAACTAGTACAGAAAAACCACCAGACTCCAGCTCACATTACCTCACTAAAACACTGCTTCTAATGACTTAAACCAAATAAAACATCACGGAGGCTCCATGACACATGTCTCTGTTTTTCATTTTGTGAGTATTGTATACCATGTACAACGGAAACATAAAGGTTGGAAACCCCAAATAACAGAAGTGTGGGCTTCCAGCGAGGGTTCCTTGGCTCTGGGTCTTACATTGTGGTTCCTGAGTGATTCCAGAGGGTGTTCCGTGACTCTGGGTCTTACATTGTAGTTCCTGAGTGATTCCAGAGGGTGTTCCGTGACTCTGGGTCTTACATTGTGGTTCCTGAGTGATTCCAGAGGGTGTTCCGTGACTCTGGGTCTTACATTGTAGTTCCTGAGTGATTCCAGAGGGTGTTCCGTGGCTCTGGGTCTTACATTGTAGTTCCTGAGTGATTCCAGCGGGTGTTCCGTGGCTCTGGGTCTTACATTGTAGTTCCTGAGTGATTCCAGCGGGTGTACCGTGGCTCTGGTTCTTACACTGTAGTTCTTGAGTGATTCCAGCGGGTGTTCCGTGGCTCTGGGTCTTACATTGTAGTTTCTGAGTGATTCCAGAGGGTGTTCCGTGGCTCTGGGTATTACACTGTAGTTCCTGAGTGATTCCAGAGGGTGTTCCGTGACTCTGGGTCTTACATTGTAGTTCCTGAGTGATTCCAGCGGGTGTACCGTGGCTCTGGTTCTTACACTGTAGTTCTTGAGTGATTCCAGCGGGTGTTCCGTGGCTCTGGGTCTTACATTGTAGTTTCTGAGTGATTCCAGAGGGTGTTCCGTGGCTCTGGGTCCTACACTGTAGTTCCTGAGTGATTCCAGAGGGTGTTCCGTGGCTCTGGGTCTTACATTGTAGTTCCTGAGTGATTCCAGCGGGTGTACCGTGGCTCTGGTTCTTACACTGTAGTTCTTGAGTGATTCCAGCGGGTGTTCCGTGGCTCTGGGTCTTACATTGTAGTTTCTGAGTGATTCCAGAGGGTGTTCCGTGGCTCTGGGTCCTACACTGTAGTTCCTGAGTGATTCCAGAGGGTGTTCCGTGACTCTGGGTCTTACATTGTAGTTCCTGAGTGATTCCAGAGGGTGTTCCGTGACTCTGGGTCTTACATTGTAGTTCCTGAGTGATTCCAGAGGGTGTTCCGTGGCTCTGGGTCTTACATTGTAGTTCCTGAGTGATTCCAGCGGGTGTTCCGTGGCTGTGGGTCTTACATTGTAGTTCCTGAGTGATTCCAGCGGGTGTTCCGTGGCTCTGGGTCTTACATTGTAGTTCCTGAGTGATTCCAGAGGGTGTTCCGTGGCTCTGGGTCTTACATTGTAGTTCCTGAGTGATTCCAGCGGGTGTTCCGTGGCTGTGGGTCTTACATTGTAGTTCCTGAGTGATTCCAGCGGGTGTTCCGGGGCTCTGGTTCTTACATTGTAGTTCCTGAGTGATTCCAGCGGGTGTTCCGTGGCTCTGGGTCTTACATTGTAGTTCCTTAGTGATTCCAGAGGGTGTTCCGTGGCTCTGGGTCTTACATTGTAGTTCCTGAGTGATTCCAGATGGTGTTCCGTGACTCTGGGTCTTACATTGTAGTTCCTGAGTGATTCCAGAGGGTGTTCCGTGACTCTGGGTCTTACATTGCAGTTCCTGAGTGATTCCAGAGGGTGTTCCGTGGCTGTGGGTCTTACATTTTAGTTCCTGAGTGATTCCAGTGGGTGTTCCGTGGCTCTGGGTCTTACATTGTAGTTCCTGAGTGATTCCAGCGGGTGTTCCGTGGCTCTGAGTCTTACATTGTAGTTCCTGAGTGATTCCAGAGGGTGTTCCGTGGCTCTGGGTCTTACATTGTAGTTCCTGAGTGATTCCAGTGGGTGTTCCGTGGCTCTGGGTCTTACACTGTTGTTCCTGAGTGATTCCAGCGGGTGTTCCGTGGCTCTGGGTCTTACACTGTAGTTCCTGAGTGATTCCAGTGGGTGTTCCGTGGCTCTGGGTCTTACACTGTAGTTCCTGAGTGATTCCAGTGGGTGTTCCGTGGCTCTGGGTCTTACATTGTGGTTCCTGAGTGATTCCAGCGGGTGTTCCGTGGCTCTGGGTCTTACATTGTAGTTCCTGAGTGATTCCAGAGGGTGTTCCGTGGCTCTGGGTCTTACATTGTGGTTCCTGAGTGATTCCAGCGGGTGTTCCGTGGCTCTGGGTCTTACACTGTAGTTCCTGAGTGATTCCAGCGGGTGTTCCGTGGCTCTGGGTCTTACATTGTGGTTCCTGAGTGATTCCAGCGGGTGTTCCGTGACTCTGGGTCTTACATTGTGGTTCCTGAGTGATTCCAGCGGGTGTTCCGTGGCTCTGGGTCTTACACTGTAGTTCCTGAGTGATTCCAGCGGGTGTTCCGTGGCTCTGGGTCTTACACTGTAGTTCCTGAGTGATTCCAGCGGGTGTTCCGTGGCTCTGGGTCTTACACTGTAGTTCCTGAGTGATTCCAGCGGGTGTTCCGTGGCTCTGGGTCTTACACTGTAGTTCCTGAGTGATTCCAGCGGGTGTTCCGTGGCTCTGGGTCTTACACTGTAGTTCCTGAGTGATTCCAGCGGGTGTTCCCTGGCTCTGGGTCTTACACTGTAGTTCTTGAGTGATTCCAGCGGGTGTTCCGTGACTCTGGGTCTTACATTGTAGTTCCTGAGTGATTCCAGAGGGTGTTCCGTGGCTCTGGGTCTTACATTGTAGTTCCTGAGTGATTCCAGCGGGTGTTCCGTGGCTCTGGGTCTTACATTGTGGTTCCTGAGTGATTCCAGCGGGTGTTCCGTGGCTCTGGGTCTTACACTGTAGTTCCTGAGTGATTCCAGCGGGTGTTCCGTGGCTCTGGGTCTTACATTGTGGTTCCTGAGTGATTCCAGCGGGTGTTCCGTGACTCTGGGTCTTACATTGTGGTTCCTGAGTGATTCCAGCGGGTGTTCCGTGGCTCTGGGTCTTACACTGTAGTTCCTGAGTGATTCCAGCGGGTGTTCCGTGGCTCTGGGTCTTACACTGTAGTTCCTGAGTGATTCCAGCGGGTGTTCCGTGGCTCTGGGTCTTACACTGTAGTTCCTGAGTGATTCCAGCGGGTGTTCCGTGGCTCTGGGTCTTACACTGTAGTTCCTGAGTGATTCCAGCGGGTGTTCCGTGGCTCTGGGTCTTACACTGTAGTTCCTGAGTGATTCCAGCGGGTGTTCCCTGGCTCTGGGTCTTACACTGTAGTTCCTGAGTGATTCCAGCGGGTGTTCCGTGGCTCTGGGTCATACATTGTAGTTCCTGAGTGATTCCAGCGGGTGTTCCGTTGCTCTGGGTCTTACATTGTAGTTCCTGAGTGATTCCAGCGGGTGTTCCGTGGCTCTGGGTCTTACACTGTAGTTCCTGAGTGATTCCAGCGGGTGTTCCGTGGCTCTGGGTCTTACATTGTAGTTCCTGAGTGATTCCAGAGGGTGTTCCGTGGCTGTGGGTCTTACATTGTAGTTCCTGAGTGATTCCAGAGGGTGTTCCGTGGCTCTGGGTCTTACATTGTGGTTCCTGAGTGATTGTTTTGGTGCCTGAATGTCGTTCTTTGGATCACTAGACTCATGTGTGATGTTAATATTACCAGTGTGCGCTCGCTTTTTGTCTTTATTTTTGACTTTGATGAGTGTCGCGAGTTTTTCCATTCCTGGAGCCCGGTCGTGGCCCAGGCTCGTCTGGTGTTTACCTGGTCAACCGGGCTGTTGCTGCTAGTGGCTTGCTGCGTCACATATCCATCACTTCCTGGTTGTTCTGGCACTTGTCTAGTTTCCTCTTGAAGACTTTTACACTTGTTCCAGCAGTGTTATATCTTCTACGAAGATGTTGAAAAGTTCTGGTGATATGTTCGTTTGTGAGACCTCTTCCCACTCTACCTGAGGTATCCCAGCGAGTGAGCATGTCTCCTGTATATCCCAGTGCTTAACAGAATAGGGAATAGCATATGAAGGTACAAATAAAAATGGGAACTATGGCTATATTTTACTTAATAACATAAAAGGGCTAGAATACAACATATCCTGATGGAAATTTACATAATATAACAATTGACCTATGAGACTTATTACCAGGGGGAAGGGTAGATGTTATCAGTAACACGGACTAGTACTCACTCTTAATTCACCGACCAGCTGACCCGAGATTCCCAATGCGTGGTCCACTACACACGCGGCTGTCCAGAGATCTCGCTCCCCGGACCTGTCACCAACAACCTATTTGCCCCGCTGTTCCCTGGGCTTATATCGTAGTCAAATTACCCTCTCCCCAATGGTGTATGTACCACGTGTTACGACCTGACGCCGAGGTCTGACGCTGTTAAGAACAAAAGACCTCAGACGTGGGCGTGACTACCCGACATTTGCTAAGGCAGGTGTGACCATATAATTAGGTCTCCCTAGAGACCTCACAAGCCCATCTGAACTGCATCACACGTTGTGATCGCTACTTCCAGTTCTTGTAACTCTGATGAGATCAGTCTTTCCTCCAAATACAGGCTGGATAAATACATGAGTGAGGGGTTGGGTTTAAGTGGGACTCGAACATTAGTTGATAGGGTTATCAAAGCTTATTCCTTGGGTAGCACTGAAAATGAGTTGGGCAAATACTGTTAGTAGGTTTGGGTTTGAGAAGGACTTGCCTAGGATGAGCCAGTAGGCCTGCTGCAGTGCTCCTCCTTTATGTTTCCTCCGAAGATTGAGACACTTCATGCAACATATGGGAATCTTCATTGAGGAAACGTTTCGCCACACATTGGCTTCATCAGTCCAATATAAGGCAGAAAGGTGTAAGGAGAGGAGGAATTTGAGGTAATCAGTCCCTCAGCCTGGAGTCGATGTGTTCAGTCCATCAGTTCATTTGGTTTTCTAAACCATTAATCACACGTTTCCACTCCTCGTCCCTCTGTTACATTCCCTTTCTGATCTTCCATCGTTTTTATCTTGAATTTGTTTGGATTCAATAAAAGTAGCTATCTAACCACTTTTTCTAGCCTATCCAGGTCTCCGTGGAGTATGCTGGCGTCCTTCAAGGTTTTTATCTATCTCATTAGTTACACAGTCAGCAAACAGGAACACATGGTTATGAACCCACCTGTTAGATCATAAACGTGTTTCAGAAACTGGAGAGGCACCAAGATGCGAGTCTAGTGGTACCCCGTTCCTTTACTCTCGCTCATTCTGGCGCTTTCTCCCTGAACGTTACTCTTTCCTGGTTGGTAAGACACATAAGAACATAAGAACATAAGAAAAGAGGAACACTGCAGCAGGCCTGTTGGCCCATACTAGGCAGGTCCTTTATAATTCATCCCACTAACTAATTACAATTCATCCCACTAACTAAAAATTCATCCACTAACTAAGACACATAGGCAACAGTTAGGCATCTTTAATCCGAAACGTTTCGCCTACACATTAGGCTTCTTCAGTCGAGTACAGAAAGTAGGCAGGAGCAGTAGAAATGTGAAGACGATATAATCAGTCCATCACCCTTGAAGTCGAAGAATTGAGGTTGTCAGACCCTCAACCTGGAGAAGCGTTCTGTTCCATAGTCTGGAACAATGTGGAGATCAAGCGACAGCGTCGAGACTTATATACTGTCGGAAGGACAGGTGTAGACTGGTTAAAGAAACAATGTAATCACTGACAGGTCACGTCCGTATCAGATCCAACCATTCCTACCTTTCGGTTATTCCAGAAACTTCTTCAGTTACTATCTCTTTGAGGAATTAAGACAGTGTGCAACATCCGGGTATCTTTATTTGTAGACGTTTCACCAGTTAGTGAAGAACACCGTAGTCACGAGGGAACTGAAACAGGAACGGAGCTTGGGGCTTATATACTGGCGACAAGTGTAGGACGTGTAGCAGACGAAGACATTGCCACTGTAACGGCTTGACAAAGCTCCTGGAGAGCGAAACGTTGTCACAATAAGAATGTCACATTAGTTGAACTTGTGTCCTTTTACTTTACAAAGCTGAAGCCGTTATAACCGAGGAATGGGCCAACAAAAAGCATTAAGGTTGTGTATCAAGATTCGTCTTGTCGGGATTGTACACTATGTACAACTTTCCATTTAATCCAACGTCTCCTCTATCTTGCGAGCTTATCTCTAGGTGAGGTAAAAGGACACAAGTGCAACTAATGTGACATGTTATTGTGGCAACGTTTCGCTCTCCAGGAGCTTTATCATACCGTTACATATTGTCGGTAATTCTACCAACGGGTACCACACCAAAATTTTCTTACAGCTCGGGAGAAATGTAATCCACGCTCCCTAAAGACAGACTTAGCACAGTTTAAGACATTTATTAAGAAGTCATTTTGCCAATATGGAAACATTTCGACATTTATTAAGGAAGCATTTCGCCCCTAGTGCAAAAACGCTTATGTATACAAGTATCTCTGACAGTCTTCGCCGAATTAGACACAGGTACAACACCCAGATATTTTTATTTGAAGACGTATCGCTAACCAGCGGCTTCATCAGTTCAGTACAAACCTCAAACACGAAGACAGAAAAAGATGATGTAATCAGTCTCTTAGTCTTGCAGAACTATACCTGGGATATCTTAAATCAAAATACGGACAAGTTGAAGAGTAAGACACATGCGCAGCAGCTGGGTATCTTTACTGACGAAACGTTTCGCCCACACAGTAGACTTCTTCAAACACACAGGAAGTAGTAGTAATGAAATGATGATGTAATCAGTCCATCAACTTTGAAGAAAAAGTATTTGAGGTGGTCAGTCCCTCAACCTGGGAAAGAGTTCACCGCCATGATCTGGAATGATATCATTCCAGGCAATGGAGCTGAACTCTTCTCCAGGCTGAGGGGCTGACTACCTTGTTCCAGACCATGGTGCTGAACTCTTCTCCAGGCTGAGGGGCTGACTACCTTGTTCCAGACCATGGTGCTGAACTCTTCTCCAGGCTGAGGGACTGACTACCTTGTTCCAGACCATGGAGCTGAACTCTTCTCCAGGCTGAGGGGCTGACTACCTTGTTCCAGACCATGGAGCTGAACTCTTCTCCAGGCTGAGGGACTGACCACCTTGTTCCAGACCATGGAGCTGAACTCTTCTCCAGGCTGAGGGACTGACAACCTTGTTCCAGACCATGGAGCTGAACTCTTCTCCAGGCTGAGGGACTGACCACCTTGTTCCAGACCATGGAGCTGAACTCTTCTCCAGGCTGAGGGACTGACCACCTTGTTCCAGACCATGGAGCTCAACTCTTCTCCAGGCTGAGGGGCTGACTACCTTGTTCCAGACCATGGAGCTGAACTCTTCTCCAGGCTGAGGGACTGACCACCTTGTTCCAGACCATGGAGCTCAACTCTTCTCCAGGCTGAGGGGCTGACTACCTTGTTCCAGACCATGGAGCTGAACTCTTCTCCAGGCTGAGGGACTGACCACCTTGTTCCAGACCATGGAGCTGAACTCTTCTCCAAACTGAGGGCCTGACCACCTTGTTCCAGACCATGGACCTGAACTCTTCTCCAGGCTGAGGGACTGACCACCTTGTTCCAGACCATGGACCTGAACTCTTCTCCAGGCTGAGGGACTGACCACCTTGTTCCAGACCATGGACCTGAACTCTTCTCCAGGCTGAGGGACTGACCACCTTGTTCCAGACCATGGAGCTGAACTCTTCTCCAGGCTGTGGGACTGACAACCTTGTTCCAGACCATGGAGCTGAACTCTTCTCCAGGCTGAGGGACTGACCACCTTGTTCCAGACCATGGAGCTGAACTCTTCTCCAGGCTGAGGGACTGACCATCTTGTTCCAGACCATGGAGCTGAACTCTTCTCCAGGCTGAGAGACTGACCACCTTGTTCCAGACCATGGAGCTGAACTCTTCTCCAGGCTGAGGGACTGACCACCTTGTTCCAGACCATGGAGCTGAACTCTTCTCCAGGCTGAGGGACTGACAACCTTGTTCCAGACCATAGAGCTGAACTCTTCTCCAGGCTGAGGGACTGACCACCTTGTTCCAGACCATGGAGCTGAACTCTTCTCCAGGCTGAGGGACTGACCACCTTGTTCCAGACCATGGTGCTGAACTCTTCTCCAGGCTGAGGGACTGACCACCTTGTTCCAGACCATGGTGCTGAACTCTTCTCCAGGCTGAGGGACTGACCACCTTGTTCCAGACCATGGAGCTGAACTCTTCTCCAGGCTGAGGGACTGACCACCTTGTTCCAGACCATGGAGCTGAACTCTTCTCCAGGCTGAGGGACTGACCACCTTGTTCCAGACCATGGAGCTGAACTCTTCTCCAGGCTGAGGGACTGACCACCTTGTTCCAGACCATGGAGCTGAACTCTTCTCCAGGCTGAGGGACTGACCACCTTGTTCCAGACCATGGAGCTGAACTCTTCTCCAGGCTGAGGGACTGACCACCTTGTTCCAGACCATGGAGCTGAACTCTTCTCCAGGCTGAAGGACTGACCACCTTGTTCCAGACCATGGAGCTGAACTCTTCTCCAGGCTGAGGGACTGACCACCTTGTTCCAGACCATGGAGCTGAACTCTTCTCCAGGCTGAGGGACTGACCACCTTGTTCCAGACCATGGTGCTGAACTCTTCTCCAGGCTGAGGGACTGACCACCTTGTTCCAGACCATGGAGCTGAACTCTTCTCCAGGCTGAGGGACTGACTACCTTGTTCCAGACCATGGAGCTGAACTCTTCTCCAGGCTGAGGGACTGACCACCATGTTCCAGACCATGGAGCTGAACTCTTCTCCAGGCTGAGGGACTGACCACCTTGTTCCAGACCATGGAGCTAAACTCTTCTCCAGGCTGAGGGACTGACCACCTTGTTCCAGACCATGGAGCTGAACTCTTCTCCAGGCTGAGGGACTGACCACCTTGTTCCAGACCATGGAGCTGAACTCTTCTCCAGGCTGAGGGACTGACAACCTTGTTCCAGACCATAGAGCTGAACTCTTCTCCAGGCTGAGGGACTGACCACCTTGTTCCAGACCATGGAGCTGAACTCTTCTCCAGGCTGAGGGACTGACCACCTTGTTCCAGACCATGGTGCTGAACTCTTCTCCAGGCTGAGGGACTGACCACCTTGTTCCAGACCATGGAGCTGAACTCTTCTCCAGGCTGAGGGACTGACCACCTTGTTCCAGACCATGGTGCTGAACTCTTCTCCGGGTTGAGGGACTGACAACCTTGTTCCAGACCATGGTGCTGAACTCTTCTCCAGGCTGAGGGACTGACCACCTTGTTCCAGACCATGGTGCTGAACTCTTCTCCAGCCTGAGGGACTGACCACCTTGTTCCAGACCATGGTGCTGAACTCTTCTCCAGGCTGAGGGACTGACCACCTTGTTCCAGACCATGGAGCTGAACTCTTCTCCAGCCTGAGGGACTGACCACCTTGTTCCAGACCATGGAGTTGAACTCTTCTCCAGGCTGAGGGACTGATTGCATCCTCTTTATTTCATTACTACTGCTCCCTTTGTATTTGACTGAAGAAGCCTGTGTAGGCGAAACGTTTCCTCAAAAAAGATTCCCAACTGTCGCACATGTGTCTTAATCTTCAGTACCTGTTCTCCAGTCACCCACCTGAACTTAAGTTTTTGCTTAAATAACTGTCTTAAAGTTCCAGCAAATGAGTCCGTCAGAATTTCCCGTCTCTGGTTGTGTTTCAAGATCATTGACCCTGATGACACCTTCTCTCTGTATTTATTTTCACACTGTTCCTTGATATGATTTTTTGAAGGACTCTACGACCACTAAAGAGCAGGTTAAAACGAGTAAGAGAAGATGTGGTCATGAGTATCTCTTAAGGATCTCCTTGTATGTTCATATAGCGGCCAGACTGTGTCTTTGTTCAGTTGTGTTCACTGGACAACCGTGATTACTGGTCAGACATAGGTGTTCAACGGTGCATATCGGTCAAAAGGTTTCCACGATGAGGTCACCCTAGGGGGAAAGTCCCCAGTTCCGTGTCAGCCACGGAGGAGTGGTCACATACCCTAGAAGACTTGCTCCACTGATTCCGTGGCAGGTTTCCGCTCTTCCACGGTCTAAATGATGGAGGCAGTATTGAGAAATTTTGTAAGACCTGAACTGACCTGCGAGGTCAGGTCAGGTCAAGTTATATCCCTATGTGAATCAGACAGAACAACAATAGAATATTAGGATCAGTCAGAATGTAGTACCCACATATGTTTTTACCTAAGTTTGCTTTAATTTTTTAAGAGGTAAGTTGCCGATCACCTTCTATCAAGGTTGAGGTGACTGACCACCTTCTATCAAGGTTGAGGTGACTGACCACCTTCTATCAAGGTTGAGGTGACTGACCACCTTCTATCAAGGTTGAGGTGACTGACCACCTTCTATCAAGGTTGAGGTGACTGACCACCTTCTATCAAGGTTGAGGTGACTGACCACCTTCTATCAAGGTTGAGGTGACTGACCACCTTCTATCAAGGTTGAGGTGACTGACCACCTTCTATCAAGGTTGAGGTGACTGACCACCTTCTATCAAGGTTGAGGTGACTGACCACCTTCTATCAAGGTTGAGGTGACTGACCACCTTCTATCAAGGTTGAGGTGACTGACCACCTTCTATCAAGGTTGAGGTGACTGACCACCTTCTATCAAGGTTGAGGTGACTGACCACCTTCTATCAAGGTTGAGGTGACTGACCACCTTCTATCAAGGTTGAGGTGACTGACCACCTTCTATCAAGGTTGAGGTGACTGACCACCTTCTATCAAGGTTGAGGTGACTGACCACCTTCTATCAAGGTTGAGGTGACTGACCACCTTCTATCAAGGTTGAATGACTGACCACCTTCTATCAAGGTTGAGGTGACTGACCACCTTCTATCAAGGTTGAGGTGACTGACCACCTTCTATCAAGGTTGAATGACTGACCACCTTCTATCAAGGTTGAGGTGACTGACCACCTTCTATCAAGGTTGAGGTGACTGACCACCTTCTATCAAGGTTGAGGGACTGACCACCTTCTATCAAGGTTGAGGTGACTGACCACCTTCTATCAAGGTTGAGGGACTGACCACCTTCTATCAAGGTTGAGGTGACTGACCACCTTCTATCAAGGTTGAATGACTGACCACCTTCTATCAAGGTTGAGGTGACTGACCACCTTCTATCAAGGTTGAGGTGACTGACCACCTTCTATCAAGGTTGAATGACTGACCACCTTCTATCAAGGTTGAGGTGACTGACCACCTTCTATCAAGGTTGAGGTGACTGACCACCTTCTATCAAGGTTGAATGACTGACCACCTTCTATCACCGCTAATGAACTAAAAAGCAAAAGGACTGAACACTTTCAAGACTGAGGGACTGAATATCTCAAAATTACGTCTCCACTACGTCCATTGTCTGCAGTATATAATCTCAGTATTGTACTGAAAATCAATTTGAGAAACATGTCTACAATAATTATTATTTATCAACTTATCTGTTTCTACTGATGAAACGTTTCGCCTACACAGTAGGCTTCTTCAGTCAAATACAAAGGGGGCAGTAGTAATGAAATAACGATGATGTAATCAGTCTATCAACCTCGGAGATGAAGTATTTGAGGTGGTCAGTCCCTTTGTATCTCTTTGGTTAGTTAGACCATTAACTAGGCCTGGTCTGGGACCAAGCTGTGGGGGGAGGGGCTTTGTTCCCCGAAATCGCTCTGAGGCAACGTTGAGAAAGAAGCTGGGAAAGGAAGGAGGAATAACGAGTGAACAGCGAAGAACATAATAGGAGATTTAATGAGGCATTAACAGTGGAACAGAAAAAGATACCAATGTGTTTGGGCACCCAACTGCATCAACATATTTATTGTAAGGAAACCGCATGCAAAATACTTAAAGCTGGAGACAAAAGCGGAGAGACCAGATGCCATATCACCCTGGTTAATGTGAGAGGGTACAGAGAGCCTGTGTTCCCACAGTGAGATTACACGGGAAGACCATGGGTAAGACAATAAAAGACTTAGAAGTCATCACTGAAGCCATCTACAGAGAAGAAACACAGAGTGTTTCACTCGTAGGAGACCCAGACTTATCGTTTACTACAAAAATATATACAAATAAGACGATTGCAACTACGAGAGCACCAACTCGGGGCCTCCTGCCAGTGAAACACCAGATATATACATCTACCTGGCCTGGTGGTTAACGCTCTCGCTTCACACGGTGAGGGCCTGGGTTCGATTCCCAGCCAGAGTAGAAACATTGGACGTGTTTCTTTCCACCTGTTGTCTATGTTCCCCATCAGTAAAATGGGTACCTGGGTGTTAGTCGACTGGTGTGGGTCGCATCCTGGGACACTGACCTAAGGAGGCCTGGTCACAGACCGGGCCGCGGGGGCGTTGACCCCCGGAACTCTCTCCAGGTAAACTCCAGGTAAACTAGTTCCCTGCCATCGCTGCATCTGACTCGTGTAATAACTCCAGCAACATACTGGAGGTGGATGTTGCAGATATTCAGAAACTAGATACAAAAGGTATTAATGCACATTTCTTATGGTTTCCATGTTACAGTTGACTTATTCCTAAATAATAAAGCAAGTATAATTAATAATGACTGGTGTATGAGTGAAGGAGAGAAGAGAAGAAGGATCTTCAACACGTCACTGGAGACGAACCAGTATTCATAAGAGGGGGACAGATAAGGAGCACTGAATTATAGGCCGGGATCACTAACATGTATAATTAACGCAGTGATGGAGAAGATTGTCTGTTAGAGGCTGCGGGAACATCTGGAGAGGGAGACATTCATCAGAGAAAAGCGGTTCTTCTCCCATACTATTGCCGTTTCTCCTCTTGCATGTACTTGTTACATGTACATCCAGATGTACTCCTGGCAACCCTTCTGGGGGGTTTACTTTCTAAGATTAATGTGTATCCATATACTCTTGTGCTTATACCTTTGGGATGTATTTTCGAGGCACAGTAATCTATATCCTGCCATCCACAGAGTGGATATGGGGTACACAAGAATCTAGTCACTACTATAAACAGGTTGTACAATAAATTAGTCAATACCGTCTACAGGATGGATATGAGGTGCACAAACTAGCCACTACCATCCATTAGATTGCACATAAGAAAGGAGGAACACAAACTAGCCACTACCATCCATTAGATTGCACATAAGAAAGGAGGAACACAAACTAGCCACTACCATCCATTAGATTGCACATCTGAAAGGAAGAACACAAATTAGCCACTACCATCAAAAGAACGTACAATAAACTAGTCACTACAGTCTGACTACCGAGTAAGGACTGTGACGGGAGCCGCGACTCCAACCACTCGACTATGGTAGTTGACATTTCCAAGACAGCTTTATATTAATGCTATTTCTGTTCAGATTCAATCACCACAACCCACTTCTATTCAGGTTTGATCAGCACGACTCACTTCTATACAGGTTTGATCTGTTTATGGTTCTGAAATCCATGTACGAGTAGCAAATGTGTTGACCAAATATTTTTGCTAGGATTTGATAAAGACCTTCCTTCTGGCCAGTAGGCCTGCTGCAATGTTCCTCCTTATGTTCTTAAAAGTCTCCGTTTCTGGGCTTAACAGAATCTGCTTGTAGGTTCAACAGCCTCGTCATCAGAGATCAACACCCTCTCTGTTACTCCGTTCAACATTGTTTCTCTGTCCAACATTCTATTCTTCCCAGCTACAATCTTTTTCGCAGTGTAAAATTCCATATTTTTACACGCATTTAACTTTCTGTAACAACTAGTGCTTCATTCTTCCTCTTCCGTCAATATATTTCCCTCCCAGACACTCCTGACAACCTCTCTCCTCATCCTAGCAAAACACATTTACCTTCTATCATTGATTTCAAATAGCGAGTTTCAAGAATGTAATTCAGAGGTGCTGCGTGTTGGATAAGCTGGCTGGAACCACTGTTGGCTAAGCTGGTTGGAACCACTGTTGGCTAAGCTGGTTGGAACCACTGTTGGCTAAGCTGGTTGGAACCACTGTTGGCTAAGCTGGTTGGAACCACTGTTGGCTAAGCTGGCTGGAACCACTGTTGGCCAAGCTGGCTGGAACCACTGTTGGCTAAGCTGGTTGGAACCACTGTTGGCTAAGCTGGCTGGAACCACTGTTGGCCAAGCTGGCTGGAACCACTGTTGGCTAAGCTGGTTGGAACCACTGTTGGCTAAGCTGGCTGGAACCACTGTTGGCCAAGCTGGCTGGAACCACTGTTGGCCAAGCTGGCTGGAACCACTGTTGGCTAAGCTGGTTGGAACCACTGTTGGCTAAGCTGGCTGGAACCACTGTTGGCCAAGCTGGTTGGAACCACTGTTGGCTAAGCTGGTTGGAACCGCTGTTGGCTAAGCTGACTGGAACCACTGTTGGCCAAGCTGGCTGGAACCACTGTTGGCTAAGCTGGTTGGAACCACTGTTGGCTAAGCTGGTTGGAACCACTGTTGGCTAAGCTGGTTGGAACCACTGTTGGCTAAGCTGGTTGGAACCGCTGTTGGCTAAGCTGGTTGGAACCACTGTTGGCTAAGCTGGTTGGAACCGCTGTTGGCTAAGCTGGTTGGAACCACTGTTGGCTAAGCTGGCTGGAACCACTGTTGGCCAAGCTGGCTGGAACCACTGTTGGCTAAGCTGGTTGGAACCACTGTTGGCTAAGCTGGTTGGAACCACTGTTGGCCAAGCTGGCTGGAACCACTGTTGGCTAAGCTGGCTGGAACCACTGTTGGCTAAGCTGGCTGGAACCACTGTTGGCTAAGCTGGTTGGAACCGCTGTTGGCTAAGCTGGTTGGAACCACTGTTGGCTAAGCTGGTTGGAACCACTGTTGGCCAAGCTGGCTGGAACCACTGTTGGCTAAGCTGGCTGGAACCGCTGTTGGCTAAGCTGGCTGGAACCACTGTTGGCCAAGCTGGCTGGAACCACTGTTGGCTAAGCTGGCTGGAACCACTGTTGGCCAAGCTGGCTGGAACCACTGTTGGCCAAGCTGGCTGGAACCACTGTTGGCCAAGCTGGCTGGAACCACTGTTGGCCAAGCTGGCTGGAACCACTGTTGGCCAAGCTGGCTGGAACCACTGTTGGCTAAGCTGGTTGGAACCGCTGTTGGTTAAGCTGGCTGGAACCACTGTTGGCCAAGCTGGCTGGAACCACTGTTGGCTAAGCTGGCTGGAACCACTGTTGGCTAAGCTGGCTGGAACCGCTGTTGGCTAAGCTGGCTGGAACCACTGTTGGCCAAGCTGGCTGGAACCACTGTTGGCTAAGCTGGCTGGAACCACTGTTGGCTAAGCTGGCTGGAACCGCTGTTGGCTAAGCTGGCTGGAACCACTGTTGGCTAAGCTGGCTGGAACCACTGTTGGCTGAGCTGGCTGGAATCACTGTTGGCCAAGGTGGCTGGAACCACTGTTGGCTAAGCTGGCTGGAACCACTGTTGGCTAAGCTGGCTGGAACCGCTGTTGGCTAAGCTGGCTGGAACCACTGTTGGCTAAGCTGGCTGGAACCACTGTTGGCCAAGCTCGCTGGAACCACTGTTGGCCAAGCTGGCTGGAACCACTGTTGGCCAAGCTGGCTGGAACCACTGTTGGCTAAGCTGGCTGGAACCACTGTTGGCTAAGCTGGCTGGAACCGCTGTTGGCCAAGCTGGCTGGAACCACTATTGGCCAAGCTGGCTGGAACCACTGTTGGCCAAGCTGGCTGGAACCACTGTTGGCTAAGCTGGCTGGAACCGCTGTTGGCTAAGCTGGCTGGAACCACTGTTGGCTAAGCTGGCTGGAACCACTGTTGGCCAAGCTGGTTGGAACCACTGTTGGCTAAGCTGGCTGGAACCGCTGTTGGCTAAGCTGGCTGGAACCACTGTTGGCTAAGCTGGCTGGAACCACTGTTGGCCAAGCTGGCTGGAACCACTGTTGGCCAAGCTGGCTGGAACCACTGTTGGCTAAGCTGGCTGGAACCACTATTGGCCAATCTGGCTGGAACCACTGTTGGCTAAGCTGGCTGGAACCACTGTTGGCCAAGCTGGCTGGAACCGCTGTTGGCTAAGCTGGCTGGAAACGCTGTTGGCCAAGCTGGCTGGAACCGCTGTTGGCCAAGCTGGCTGGAACCGCTGTTAACCAAGCTGGCTGGAACAGCTGTTAAACAAGGTGGCTAGAACCGCTGTTAACCAAGCTGGCTGGAGCCGCTGTTAACCAAGCTGGCTGGAACCGCTGTTAACCAAGGTGGCTGGAACCGCTGTTAACCAAGGTGACCGGAACCGCTGTTAACCAAGGTAGCTGGAACCACTGTTAACCAAGCTGGCTGGAACCACTGTTAACCAAGCTGACTGGAACCGCTATTAACCAAGGTGGCTGGAACAGCTGTTAACCAAGTTGGCTGGAACCGCTGTTAACCAAGGTGGCTGGAACCGCTGTTAATCAAGCTGGCTGGAACCGCTGTTAACCAAGATGCCTGGAATCGCTGTTAACCAAGCTGAGTAGAACCACTGTTAACCAAGCTGGCTGGAAAAACTGTTAACCTAGCTTAGTAGAACCACCGTTAACTAAGCTGAGTAGAAGCACTGTTAACCAAGCTGAGTAGAACCACTGTTAACCAAGCTAGCTGGAACAGCTGTTAACCAAACTGAGTAGAACCACTGTTAACTAAGCTGAGTAGAACCACTGTTAACCAAGGTGAGTAGAACCACTGTTAACCAAGATGAGTAGAACCACTGTTAATCATGCTGAGTAGAACCACTGTTAACCAAGCTGAGTTGAACCACTGTTAACCAAGGTGAGTAGAACCACTGTTAACAAAGCTGAGTAGAACCACTGTTAACCAAGGTGTGTAGAACCACTGCTAATCAAGCTGAGTAGAACCACTGTTAACCAAGCTGAGTAGAACCACTGTTAACCAAGCTGGCTGGAACCACTGTTAACCAAGCTGAGTAGAACCACTGTTAACCAAGTTGGCTGGAACCACTATTAACCAAGCTGAGTAGAACCACTGTTAACCAAGGTGAGTAGAATCACTGTTAACCAAGGTGAGTAGAACCACTGTCAACCAAGGTGAGAAGAACCACTGTTAACCAAGGTGAGTAGAACCACTGTTAACCAAGGTGAGTAGAACCACTCTTAACCAAGCTGGCTGGAACCACTGGTAACCACCCTGGCTGGAACCACTGTTAACCACCCAAGCTGGAACCACTGTTAACCACCCTGGCTGAAACCACTGTTAACCAAGCTGGCTGGAACCACTGTTTACCACCCTGGCTGGAGCCACTGTTAACCACTTTGGCTGGAACCACTGTTAACCAAGCTGGCTGAACCACTGTTAACCACCCTGGCTGGAACCACTGTTAACCAAGATGAGTAGAACCACTGTTAACCAAGGGGAGTAGAGCCACTGTCAACCATTGTGAGTAGAACCACTCAACCAAGCTGAGTAGAACCACTGTCAACCAAGTTGAGCAGAACCACTGTTAACCAAGGTGAGTAGAACCATTGTCAATCAAGCTGAGTAGAACCACTGTTAACCAAGCTGGATTTAACCACTGTTAAACACCCTGGCTGGAACCAATGCTAACCTCCCTGGCTGGAACCACTGTTAACCACCCTGGCTGGAACCACTGTTAACCATGCTGGCTGGAACCACTGTTACCCAAGGTGAGTAGAACCACTGTTAACCAAGCTGCCTGGAACCACTGTTAACCACTCTGGCTGGAACCACTGTTAACCACCTTGACTGGAACCACTGTTAACCACCCTGGCTGGAACCACTGTTAACCAAGGTGAGTAGAATCACTGTCAACCAAGGTGAGTAGAACCACTGTCAACCAAGGTGAGTAGAACCACTGTTAACCAAGGTGAGTAGAACCACTGTCAACCAAGGTGAGTAGAACCACTGTCATCCAAGCTGAGTAGAACCACTGTCAACCAAGGTGAGTGCAGGAACTACCGAAGTGCTCTAGTGGAGGGTGCTAAATGATGACAGAAAGAGTCAAAAAAGGGGTCCTCATCAGTAATGTCTCCGCGGATCAATACCCCAACAACACTGTCACACCAGAGAGTGGAGCAGAGGGACTGAGAACTGCAGGAAGGTATGTGTTGGTTTCTTCTAGAAAATAGGTTGGGTTAAGACGGTGGTAAGCAGGTCACAACGCCAGTGTGGGTACTGCTCGTTGCACCTTGAATCGATACTTCATCTTCAAAACCTGGAGCTCAGCACGCAAGCTAGGAGTGGTGGCAGCGGTGGGATTCAAGTGGTGGCAGCGGTGGGATTCAAGTGGTGGCAGCGGTGGGATGCAAGTGGTGGTAGTTGTGAGAGGCAAGTGGTTGCAGATGTGGCATACATGGTAGTATGGGTGCAGTGGGTGAGGTGGTATTGTTTATACTTAGTGATTTAGCTTGGACTTCTTACCTCGAGAGTTCTCATAGGGTGAAGGCCCTTATGACCGGTCCCAAATCAGGCATCCTGGTGAATGATCTAATCAATCAGGCTGTTGGTGCTAACCACACAAAGTCCCACAAATGCACCACAGCCCTGCTAACGACAAGCTAACTTGAAAAACTTGTCAAGTTCTATCTTGAAGACAGCCAGAGGTGTACTGGTAATCTCCTTCATGCATAAAGGGAGAGTACTGAAGAGTTCTGGTCTCTACACAAGTACTGAGTTTCCCTTAAGACCACTTGGCGAGTAGAATAGATCAAAGACAGAGTTGATATGACAAGTCAGACACAGGCGAAAGACTGACAAGATCCAGAAAGAACATTAAAATGGTATAAAATACCGACATGTTGTTAGGTAAGACACATATGCAACAGTTAGGTATCTTTATTATGAAACGTTTCGCCTACACAGTAGGTTTCTTCAGTCAATTACAGAAAAGTTGATAGAAGCAGAAGATACTTGAAGACGATGTAATCAGTCCATCACCCTTAAAGTTTTGAGGTGGTCAGTCCCTCAGTCTGGAGAAGAGCATTGTTCCATAGTCTGAAACAATATGGAGATGAAGTGACAGGATGGAGCCTTATATATTGCCAAGAGGTGAGACGTAGGTCACTAGGAGAGGTAAGAACTCAGATGTTGGGAGGTCAGGTCCCTCTCAAATCCAGCCCCTCTCACTAGTGGAAGTTGTCGAAGTTGATTGCAGGTCTGTACCAAGATACCCTTGTGTTCCATTGCAGTGTCTGACACTGCAACACAAGGGTATCTTGGTACAGACCTGCAATCATAAAGATACCTAACTGTTGCATATGTGTCTTACCTAACAAGATCCAGAAATGCGAGTTTCAGTGATTTATGGAAGATTGCCTGGCATATTTACATTAGTGCTACATATCCCAACAGTCAAGAGGATTGGTGAGGGGCAGAGGGGACGATGGTCTCCCCCAAGTATGTCAAGGAAACTTAACACGCTGAAACCTGCATCATTCATCCTCCGATACATGGAACTTTACCCCTGATGTGTTTCGAGAGTTTTCGCAATGGCGCAGCCCGGACCTGAACTAGACTTGTTTGGTGCTTGCCTGCTCAACCAGGCTGTTGCTACTGGTGGCAACAGACAGCTACTTGAAGCATCAAGAGATACTTGCTAGTATCTGTGAAGTTATCAGCTAGCTAGTAAAGAAAGTATTAAAAGAATACTCGTTAATAGACAAGGTATTACTAGACACCCGCTAACAGATAACATTAACGGGAACCCCGTTAATATTAACAATTGTTAGTAAGAAAAAGCAAAATATAACACTAATAATAATAATAATAATAATAATAATAATAATAATAATAATAATAATAATAATAATAATAATAATAATAATAATAATAATAATAATAATATACGATGTACAAAGTCCCTCGTTATACAGAATATTTCTGGAAAAATTAGGTCAGTTTTGTCCCAGGATGCGACCCACACCAGTCCACTAACACCCAGGATGTGACCCACACCAGTCCACTAACACCCAGGATGTGACCCACACCAGTCCACTAACACCCAGGATGTGACCCACACCAGCCCACTAACACCCAGGATGCGACCCACACCAGTCCACTAACACCCAGGATGTGACCCACACCAGTCCACTAACACCCAGGATGTGACCCACACCAGCCCACTAACACCCAGGATGTGACCCACACCAGTCCACTAACACCCAGGATGTGACCCACACCAGTCCACTAACACCCAGGATGCGACCCACACCAGTCCACTAACACCCAGGATGTGACCCACACCAGTCCACTAACACCCAGGATGTGACCCATACCAGTCCACTAACACCCAGGATGTGACCCACACCAGTCCACTAACACCCAGGATGTGACCCACACCAGTCCACTAGCACCCAGGATGTGACCCACACCAGTCCACTAGCACCCAGGATGTGACCCACACCAGTCCACTAACACCCAGGATGTGACCCACACCAGTCCACTAGCACCCAGGATGTGACCCACACCAGTCCACTAACACCCAGGATGTGACCCACACCAGTCCACTAGCACCCAGGATGTGACCCACACCAGTCCACTAACACCCAGGATGTGACCCACACCAGTCCACTAGCACCCAGGATGTGACCCACACCAGTCCACTAGCACCCAGGATGTGACCCACACCAGTCCACTAACACCCAGGATGTGACCCACACCAGTCCACTAGCACCCAGGATGTGACCCACACCAGTCCACTAACACCCAGGACGTGACCCACACCAGTCCACTAACACCCAGGATGTGACCCACACCAGTCCACTAACACCCAGGATGCCACCCACACCAGTCCACTAACACCAAGGATGCGACCCACACCAGTCCACTAACACCCAGGATGCCACCCACACCAGTCCACTAACACCCAGGATGTGACCCACACCAGTCCACTAACACCCAGGATGTGACCCACACCAGTCCACTAACACCAAGGATGTGACCCACACCAGTCCACTAACACCCAGGATGTGACCCACACCAGTCCACTAACACCCAGGATGTGACCCACACCAGTCCACTAACACCCAGGATGTGACCCACACCAGTCCACTAACACCCAGGATGTGACCCACACCAGTCCACTAACACCCAGGATGTGACCCACACCAGTCCACTAACACCCAGGATGTGACCCACACCAGTCCACTAACACCCAGGATGTGACCCACACCAGTCCACTAACACCCAGGATGTGACCCACACCAGTCCACTAACACCCAGGATGTGACCCACACCAGTCCACTAACACCCAGGATGTGACCCACACCAGTCCACTAACACCCAGGATGTGACCCACACCAGTCCACTAACACCCAGGATGTGACCCACACCAGTCCACTAACACCCAGGATGCCACCCACACCAGTCCACTAACACCCAGGATGCCACCCACACCAGTCCACTAACACCCAGGATGTGACCCACACCAGTCCACTAACACCCAGGATGCCACCCACACCAGTCCACTAACACCCAGGATGCCACCCACACCAGTCCACTAACACCCAGAATGTGACCCACATCAGTCCACTAACACCCAGGATGCCACCCACACCAGTCCACTAACACCCAGGATGCCACCCACACCAGTCCACTAACACCCAGGATGCCACCCACACCAGTCCACTAACACCCAAGATGTGACCCACACCAGTCCACTAACACCCAGGATGTGACCCACACCAGTCCACTAACACCCAGGATGCGACCCACACCAGTCCACTAACACCCAGGATGCCACCCACACCAGTCCACTAACACCCAGGATGCGACCCACACCAGTCCACTAACACCCAGGATGCCACCCACACCAGTCCACTAACACCCAGGATGTGACCCACACCAGTCCACTAACACCCAGGATGTGACCCACACCAGTCCACTAACACCCAGGATGTGACCCACACCAGTCCACTAACACCCAGGATGTGACCCACACCAGTCCACTAACACCCAGGATGTGACCCACACCAGTCCACTAACACCCAGGATGTGACCCACACCAGTCCACTAACACCCAGGATGTGACCCACACCAGTCCACTAACACCCAGGATGTGACCCACACCAGTCCACTAACACCCAGGATGCCACCCACACCAGTCCACTAACACCCAGGATGTGACCCACACCAGTCCACTAACACCCAGGATGTGACCCACACCAGTCCACTAACACCCAGGATGTGACCCACACCAGTCCACTAACACCCAGGATGTGACCCACACCAGTCCACTAACACCCAGGATGTGACCCACACCAGTCCACTAACACCCAGGATGTGACCCACACCAGTCCACTAACACCCAGGATATGACCCACACCAGTCCACTAACACCCAGGATGTGACCCACACCAGTCCACTAACACCCAGGATGTGACCCACACCAGTCCACTAACACCCAGGATGCCACCCACACCAGTCCACTAACACCCAGGATGCCACCCACACCAGTCCACTAACACCCAGGATGTGACCCACACCAGTCCACTAACACCCAGGATGCCACCCACACCAGTCCACTAACACCCAGGATGCCACCCACACCAGTCCACTAACACCCAGAATGTGACCCACATCAGTCCACTAACACCCAGGATGCCACCCACACCAGTCCACTAACACCCAGGATGCCACCCACACCAGTCCACTAACACCCAGGATGTGACCCACACCAGTCCACTAACACCCAGGATGTGACCCACACCAGTCCACTAACACCCAGGATGTGACCCACACCAGTCCACTAACACCCAGGATGCCACCCACACCAGTCCACTAACACCCAGAATGTGACCCACATCAGTCCACTAACACCCAGGATGCCACCCACACCAGTCCACTAACACCCAGGATGCCACCCACACCAGTCCACTAACACCCAGGATGCCACCCACACCAGTCCACTAACACCCAGGATGTGACCCACACCAGTCCACTAACACCCAGAATGCCACCCACACCAGTCCTCTAACACCCAGGATGTGACCCACACCAGTTCACTAACACCCAGGATGTGACCCACACCAGTCCACTAACACCCAGGATGCCACCCACACCAGTCCACTAACACCCAGGATGCCACCCACACCAGTCCACTAACACCCAGGATGCCACCCACACCAGTCCACTAACACCCAGGATGCCACCCACACCAGTCCACTAACACCCAGGATGCGACCCACACCAGTCCACTAACACCCAGGTACCTATTTCACTGCTAGGTGAACATGGACAGCAGATGTCTTAAGATAACACGTCCTAATGCTTCCACCCGTACCGGGGATCGACCCCCAGACCTCAGTGTGTGAGATGAGTGCCCTAACACACAAATGTTAACTTCGAAAACAGACACATGTGCACAGTTAGGTGTGCACATGTGTGGACACTTAAGATACACACCTGTTCTTGGTATCACTGTGAAAAAATATACGACATTTGTTCAATTAATGTGACATTTTGTGGCAACGTTTCGCTCTCCAAGAGGTATTATCAAGCGTAACGGCTTGACAAAGCTCCTGGAGAGCGAAACGTTAGGTTTGTTATATTTTAGTTATGGTATAAGCTTTCTCAAGTCTTGCATTACGCTGTGTAGCGGTGTTTCGCTATGCCATGTTTTATCAAGGCACGTTTCGTTAAATTTAGCACATTGTAAAGTCATATATCGCTTTATCGTCACATTTCGCTCAATTTCTCCTGTTTATCAGTCATGTTTCGCTCAATTTAGCGTTTCATCGTCTTGTTTCGCTCCAAGTATCGTGTCATCAGCTTTCCTCTGTGTAGAGCTTGATAAAGCTCTATATATCTTTATAAAGCTCTATACAGAGCTTTGTAGAGCTTTATATAGCTCTACTACGTTTTCTCCATGTCAACTTCTGCACCTATACCTGGAGATACCTGGAGAGGGTTTCAGGGGTCAACGCCCCCGAGGCCTGGTCTGTGACCAGGCCTCGAGAAGGAAATGGATGGAGACGAAGCCTGGTATTGTCAAGCATCTTTAGCTAAGTGGTCTAAGGCATCACATAGGGAACTAAGACATGACCTCTCATTTCTTGACAATACTATTTGTACTATTCTCTAATTTGAAGGTAACTACTTCACAAACATCAGTCATGCAGAGGTATTACGCTCCTGTCATTGGTCTTTGAAAAACGTAAGCCTGTTAAATGTTTTGCACTCTGGAAGGATTGGTGTTTTCCTTCCGTCTCGTGGATATACATGATGACAGGTAAATGTGACACAGTTGGCAGTGTTACTTCCGTGTAATACTAGAATAGAGTGAGTGAGGTTGTGACACCAGAGAGTGGGCTATGACACCAGTGAGTGGGTTGTGATACAAGTCAGTGGGTTGTGACACAAGTCAGTGGGTTGTGACACAAGTCAGTAGGTTGTGACACTAGTCAGTGGCTCGTGGCACTAGTGAGTGGCTTGTAACACTAGTCAGTGGCTTGTGACACTAGTCATTGGTTTGTGGCACTAGTCAGTGGCTTGTGACACATGGCAGTGGGTTGTGATGCTAGTCAGTGGCTTGTGGCACTAGTCAGTGGCTCGTGGCACTAGTCAGAGGCTTATGACACTAGTCAGTGGCTTGTAACACTAGTGAGTGGCTTGTAACACTAGTCAGTGGCTTGTGACACTAGTCATTGGTTTGTGGCACTAGTTAGTGGCTTGAGACACATGGCAGTGGGTTGTGATGCTAGTCAGTGGCTTGTGGCACTAGTCAGTGGCTTGTGGCACTAGTCAGTGGCTTGAGACACATGGCAGTGGGTTGTGATGCTAGTCAGTGGCTTGTGGCACTAGTCAGTGGCTTGTGGCACTAGTCAGTGGGTTGTGGCACTAGTCAGTGGCTTGTGGCACTAGTCAGTGGCTTGAGACACATGGCAGTGGGTTGTGATGCTAGTCAGTGGCTTGTGGCACTAGTCAGTGGCTTGTGGCACTAGTCAGTGGCTTGAGACACATGGCAGTGGGTTGTGATGCTAGTCAGTGGCTTGTGGCACTAGGCAGTGGCTTGTGGCACTAGTCAGTGGGTTGTGGCACTAGTCAGTGGCTTGAGACACATGGCAGTGGGTTGTGATGCTAGTCAGTGGCTTGTGGCACTAGTCAGTGGCTTGTGGCACTAGTCAGTGGGTTGTGGCACTAGTCAGTGGGTTGTGGCACTAGTCAGTGGGTTGTGGCACTAGTCAGTGGCTTGAGACACATGGCAGTGGGTTGTGATGCTAGTCAGTGGCTTGTGGCACTAGTCAGTGGCTTGTGGCACTAGTCAGTGGCTTGTGGCACTAGTCAGTGGCTTGAGACACATGGCAGTGGGTTGTGATGCTAGTCAGTGGCTTGTGGCACTAGTCAGTGGCTTGTGGCACTAGTCAGTGGCTTGTGGCACCATCTTCAACATTCAAGCATCAGTCAACATTCTTAACCAGTCCCCAGACCTGAGAATATTACGAGGGTAGCAGAGAAGCAGCACAGTAATCATATCTGTCATGTCATCATTAAGAGACAAAGCAAGCAGCATCCTGGAGGGAGAGAAGGAGGGAGAGAGGGTGAGTGGGAGGGAAGGAGTTAGGTCAGCAGTTGTGGAATTTAGCTCTCTCTATTTCAGGGTAGTTGATCCTGTTGGTTGGGTATGCGGTTCCTGCCTCCCTCTCTTCTCGTGTTTGTCTGGCAGATTACTTTGAGATAATTTACTTGTGATAACCTATATTTAATAGCGTATTTGTGAATATCTGTGGTACCCACATACGAATTCCAGTTCAGAGGGGAATTGGGCTATCTTGTCAGTTTTCATTATTTAGTTACTCACTAATTACCCGTAAACATTTTCAGGGGGGTTATTGCTTCGGCGACGTGGCCCTAGACCAGGCTTCTCGGTTGCTGGTCTGTTCGATTAGGCTGTTGGTGCTACTAACCACATGCGGAACTTATGCACCATAGCCTGGCTAAATAGGGATTGACTTGAGGCACTTATCAAGTTCCCTCTTCAAGACAAGCGAGTGTTTGTTGGCAATTTCCCTCTCGCATGAAGGATGTTGAAGCCTTGGTCCCCTTACACTTTCAGAGTGTCACTGGAGGCATCTCGTACTGTCTGCTAAACCTTGCTTTCACGAAAGGTGGCTTTCAGTGTGCAAATTTTAAAACAAGCCCTTCAGAATTCTGCAGGTAAAATTTATGATGTGTCTATCTCGCCTATATTCCAAGGAGCAGTTTGAGGGACTTCAATTTTTTCTAGAAATTTTAGCAGTTGACTGGGTTTATGTATTCAGTGAAAGTTCTCTGTACATTATCCAGGATTGCAATTACGCCTGCACATGAAAGTTCCAGTCAAAACAGAATAACACCTTGAAAAGTGTCATCATTGGCTTGGCATCTCTTGTTCTAGTTTTCAAGATTAATATCTTCCTTGGTGTTGTGATTAAAAGTTTATTGTGTACCTGGTATGCGAGATTTATTGACATTCTCCCTTTAGGTTTCTACTCTGAGTGATTCGAGTTCCTTACGTACTCCGTTCCAGGTTTTTTTTTTTTTTCCATAGTGGAGCAACTGAAGTTTCGCCCTCACTAAACATCATAGTGCTATCAGTGGCCTACTGGAGGACTAGTTTATATAATTTTGGAGGTTTGCTGTGTCAATGGGACACAGATTTTATCTACGCAGGGTGATACAGTGCTATAATTTATGTTTCTGTCTATGTCAGGTATGAGAATGAGAAGGAAATATGGGGCAAGAATCGTGCTTTGGGTAACAGAACTTTTAATTCTTTGTATTTCATATATTTAGTTTGCTGTTAAAACATGATCACTGGTCAAAGGTTTCTGAAAAGTCTGTGTCCACTACATCCGATTTTATTAACCTTACAGTGTATCTAAGACCATACACGAATAACCTGCTCATAGAAGAGAGGAGCCCACGACGACGTTTCGGTCCGACTTGGACCATTTACAAAGTCACACTAGTGTCCCGTAGCTCGATCACTTAGGTCACTCACTGAGGTCCGGGGTTCGAATCTCCTCCGGCACGGCTGGAAAGCATTAGGGACGTGTTTCCATAAGATACCTGATGTCCCTGTCTCTGTTCACCCATCAGTTTAAAATAGGTACCTGGGTGTTAGTGGGCTGGTGTGGGTGGCATCCTGGGTGTTAGTGGACTGGTGTGGGTGGCATCCTGGGTGTTAGTGGACTGGTGTGGGTGGCATCCTGGGTGTTAGTGGACTGGTGTGGGTTGCATCCTGGGTGTTAGTGGACTGGTGTGGGTCACATCCTGGGTGTTAGTGGACTGGTGTGGGTCACATCCTGGGTGTTAGTGGACTGGTGTGGGTTACATCCTGGGTGTTAGTGGACTGGTGTGGGTGGCATCCTGGGTGTTAGTGGACTGGTGTGGGTCACATCCTGGGTGTTAGTGGGCTGGTGTGGGTCACATCCTGGGTGTTAGTGGACTGGTGTGGGTTGCATCCTGGGTGTTAGTGGACTGGTGTGGGTCACATCCTGGGTGTTAGTGGACTGGTGTGGGTCGCATCCTGGGTGTTAGTGGGCTGGTGTGGGTCACATCCTGGGTGTTAGTGGGCTGGTGTGGGTCACATCCTGGGTATTAGTGGACTGGTGTGGGTCACATCCTGGGTGTTAGTGGCCTGGTGTGGGTCACATCCTGGGTGTTAGTGGACTGGTGTGGGTCACATCCTGGGTGTTAGTGGACTGGTGTGGGTCACATCCCGGGTGTTAGTGGACTGGTGTAGGTCACATCCTGGGTGTTAGTGGACTGGTGTGGGTCACATCCTGGGTGTTAGTGGACTGGTGTGGGTCACATCCTGGGTGTTAGTGGACTGGTGTGGGTCACATCCTGGGTGTTAGTGGACTGGTGTGGGTCACATCCTGGGTGTTAGTGGACTGGTGTGAGTCACATCCTGGGTGTTAGTGGACTGGTGTGGGTCACATCCTGGGTGTTAGTGGGCTGGTGTGGGTCACATCCTGGGTGTTAGTGGACTGGTGTGGGTCACATCCTGGGTGTTAGTGGACTGGTGTGGGTCACATCCTGGGTGTTAGTGGACTGGTGTGAGTCACATCCTGGGTATTAGTGGACTGGTGTGGGTCACATCCTGGGTGTTAGTGGGCTGGTGTGGGTCACATCCTGGGTGTTAGTGGACTGGTGTGGGTCACATCCTGGGTGTTAGTGGACTGGTGTGGGTCACATCCTGGGTGTTAGTGGACTGGTGTGAGTCACATCCTGGGTATTAGTGGGCTGGTGTGGGTCACATCCTGGGTGTTAGTGGGCTGGTGTGGGTCACATCCTGGGTGTTAGTGGACTGGTGTGGGTCACATCCTGGGTGTTAGTGGACTGGTGTGGGTGGCATCCTGGGTGTTAGTGGACTGGTGTGAGTCACATCCTGGGTATTAGTGGACTGGTGTGGGTCACATCCTGGGTGTTAGTGGGCTGGTGTGGGTCACATCCTGGGTGTTAGTGGACTGGTGTGGGTCACATCCTGGGTGTTAGTGGACTGGTGTGGGTCACACCCTGGGTGTTAGTGGACTGGTGTGGGTCACATCCTGGGTGTTAGTGGACTGGTGTGGGTCACATACTGGGTGTTAGTGGACTGGTGTGGGTCACATCCTGGGTGTTAGTGGACTGGTGTGGGTCACATCCTGGGTGTTAGTGGACTGGTGTGGGTCACATCCTGGGTGTTAGTGGGCTGGTGTGGGTCACATCCTGGGTGTTAGTGGGCTGGTGTGGGTCACATCCTGGGTATTAGTGGACTGGTGTGGGTCACATCCTGGGTGTTAGTGGACTGGTGTTGGTCACATCCTGGGTGTTAGTGGACTGGTGTGGGTCACATCCTGGGTGTTAGTGGGCTCGTGTGGGTCACATCCTGGGTGTTAGTGGACTGGTGTGGGTCACATCCTGGGTGTTAGTGGACTGGTGTGGGTCACATCCTGGGTGTTAGTGGGCTGGTGTGGGTCACATCATGGGTGTTAGTGGGCTGGTGTGGGTCACATCCTGGGTATTAGTGGACTGGTGTGGGTCACATCCTGGGTGTTAGTGGACTGGTGTGGGTCACATCCTGGGTGTTAGTGGACTGGTGTGGGTCACATCCTGGGTGTTAGTGGACTGGTGTGGGTCACATCCTGGGTGTTAGTGGGCTGGTGTGGGTCACATCCTGGGTATTAGTGGACTGGTGTGGGTCACATCCTGGGTGTTAGTGGATTGGTGTGGGTTACATCCTGGGTATTAGTGGACTGGTGTGGGTCACATTCTGGGTGTTAGTGGACTGGTGTGGGTCACATCCTCGGTGTTAGTAGACTGGTGTGGGTCACATCCTGGGTGTTAGTGGACTGGTGTGGGTCACATCCTGGGTGTTAGTGGACTGGTGTAGGTCACATCCTGGGTGTTAGTGGACTGGCGTGGGTCACATCCTGGGTGTTAGTGGACTGGTGTGGGTCACATCCTGGGTGTTAGTGGACTGGTGTGTGTGGCATCCTGGGTGTTAGTGGACTGGTGTGGGTCACATCCTGGGTGTTAGTGGACTGGTGTGGGTCACATCCTGGGTATTAGTGGACTGGTGTGGGTCACATCCTGGGTGTTAGTGGACTGATGTGGGTCACATCCTGGGTGTTAGTGGACTGGTGTGGGTCACATCCTGGGTGTTAGTGGACTGGTGTGGGTCACATCCTGGGTGTTAGTGGACTGGTGTGGGTCACATCCTGGGTATTAGTGGACTGGTGTGGGTCACATTCTGGGTGTTAGTGGACTGATGTGGGTCACATCCTGGGTGTTAGTGGACTGGTGTGGGTCACATCCTGGGTGTTAGTGGACTGATGTGGGTCACATCCTGGGTGTTAGTGGACTGATGTGGGTCACATCCTGGGTGTTAGTGAACTGGTGTGGGTCACATCCTGGGTATTAGTGGACTGGTGTGGGTCACATTCTGGGTGTTAGTGGGCTGGTGTGGGTCACATCCTGGGTATTAGTGGACTGGTGTTGGTCACATCCTGGGTGTTAGTGGACTGATGTGGGTCACATCCTGGGTGTTAGTGTACTTGTGTGGGTCACATCCTGGGTGTTAGTGGACTGGTGTGCGTGACATCCTGGGTGTTAGTGGACTGGTGTGGGTCACATCCTGGGTGTTAGTGAACTGGTGTGGGTCACATCCTGGGTGTTAGTGAACTGGTGTGGGTCACATCCTGGGTGTTAGTGAACTGATGTGAGTCACATCCTGGGTGTTAGTGGACTGGTGTGGGTCGCATCCTGGGTGTTAGTGGACTGGTGTGGGTCGCATCCTGGGTGTTAGTGGACTGGTGTGGGTCACATCCTGGGTGTTAGTGGATTGGTGTGGGTCACATCCTCGGTGTTAGTGGGCTGGTGTGGGTCACATCCTGTGTGTTAGTGGACTGGTGTGGGTTGAATGCTGGGTGTTAGTGGACTGGTGTGGGTCACATCCTGGGTGTTAGTGGATTGGTGTGGGTCACATCCTGGGTGTTAGTGGACTGGTGTGGGTTGCATCCTGGGTGTTAGTGGACTGGTGTGGGTCACATCCTGGGTGTTAGTGGACTGGTGTGGGTCACATCCTGGGTGTTAGTGGACTGGTGTGGGTTGCATCCTGGGTGTTAGTGGACTGGTGTGGGTCACATCCTGGGTGTTAGTGGGCTGGTGTGGGTCACATCCTGTGTGTTAGTGGACTGGTGTGGGTTGCATCCTGGGTGTTAGTGGAATGGTGTGGGTCACATCCTGGGTGTTAGTGGACTGGTGTGGGTTGCATCCTGGGTGTTAGTGGACTGGTGTGGGTCACATCCTGGGTGTTAGTGGGCTGGTGTGGGTCACATCCTGGGTGTTAGTGGACTGGTGTGGGTTGCATCCTGGGTGTTAGTGGACTGGTGTGGGTCACATCCTGGGTGTTAGTGGACTGGTGTGGGTCACATCCTGGGTGTTAGTGGACTGGTGTGGGTCACATCCTGGGACAAAACTGACCTAATTTGCGGGAAATGCTCAGCATAACAAGGGACTTTCTGTATAGTAGTATGTCACTGATGTCAGCTATGATCTGTATACCTTGTACATGTACTTGTATACCTTGTACATGTACTTGTATACCTTGTACATGTACCTGTATACCTTGTACATGTACTTGTATACCTTGTACATGTACCTGTATACCTTGTACATGTACTTGTATACCTTGTACATGTACTTGTATACCTTGTACATGTACTTGTATACCTTGTACATGTACTTGTATACCTTGCACATTTACTTGTATACCTTGTACATGTACCTGTATACCTTGTATATGTACTTGTATACCTTGTACATGTACTTGTATACCTTGTACATGTACTTGTATACCTTGTACATGCACTTGTATACCTTGTACATGTACTTGTATACATTGTACATGTACTTGTATACCTTGTACATGTACTTGTATACCTTGTACATGTACTTGTATAGATTGTACATGTACTTGTATACCTTGTACATGTACTTGTATACCTTGTACATGAGACGTCTTGCTCTGTTCTCTACTCTGTCAAGCAGTCGCAGATGAGAGGGGGGGCAGGCAAACCAAGAAAGTGGAGCATACTCAAGGTGTGAGCGTACTTGCGCCTCGTACAGGATTTTGCAACCCCTACTGTCAAGCAGATACGAGATACGGCAAAGTGCTGTAAGCTTCCTGGCTGAGTTGTTTGCAAGATTTACAACATGGTTCTTCATGGTTAGTTTGGAGTCAAATTTCACCCCAAGGATATCAACTTCTTGTCCAGGTGCCAACATCGTCCCATTCATCCTTACTACTGCACCAGCATTACCATCATGGTGCCTAGAGACGATCATCATTTGCTTTTTCTCAGGTGCAAATGTTACTTGCCATCTATTTCCCCAAGCTGATATAGCTCTTAGCTGGTGATTGATGTAGCTTAGAGCAGCTGGCATTTCTTCTCTTGGATAAGTGAATGTCAGTGTACAGTCGTCTGCATATGCATGTGATTCTGGGATGAGATGAAGAAGGTCGTTGAAGTAGACATTCCATAACAATGGACCCAGCACGCTTCCTTGTGGAACACTTGCCCCAATAGGATGTCTTGCTGATTCCGTTCCATTGAGAACTACACTTAGAGATCTACCATGAAGGTAATCACTGAGGAGACATAGCGTAGAGCCTGCAATTCCCAGTGCTTGAAGTTTTGATAAGAGGCCCTGGTGCCACACCCGGTCGAAAGCGCCAGCAATGTCCAGTGCTACCACACAGCTGACTTTGGATTCATCCAGTGACTGGTGCCACTTAGTGGAGAGGTTTAACAACAGATCAGCAGCAGAGTAACCTTCCTGAAGCCATATTGACGATCACAAAGTAGTGAGTGGTAGTCAAAAAACTCTGTCATTTGTCTTGAGATTATTATCTCAAGGATCTTACCAGTGATTGACAGGAGTGACACTGGTCTGTAGTTGCTGATTTCTGCTCTGCTCTTCTTTTTGTGAACAGGGACTACATTTGCCTCTTTCCACAGAGAGGGCCATTTACACTGTACTAGGCAGTGCTGAAAGATGCGAGTTAGAGGTGCTGTTAGCTGGTCTACACACTGTACTAGGCAGTGCTGAAAGATGCGAGTTAGAGGTGCTGTTAGCTGGTCTACACACTGTACTAGGCAGTGCTGAAAGATGCGAGTTAGAGGTGCTGCTAGCTGGTCTGTACATCTTCTCAACAATCTTGGGCTCAACTTGTCTGGGCCCACAGCCTTTTCTTGGTCAAGTGATTTAAGAAGGAAATGCACCTCCTCCTGCCTTATTGTCACCACTGACAGTTTTGACACAGTTCTTGCAGCTAGCCAAGGAGGGTCCCTTGCTGGATCAGGAACTTGCATTTTGGTAGCAAAGTGTTCAGCAAAGAGGTCCGCCTTCTCTTGACTACTAGTAGAGGTGGTCCCATCCTGTCGATTTAGAGGTGGAATAAGTTCATCAGGCAGATAACCTTGTCTGTCCTTGACCAGGGACCACCATGTTTTGGAACCTACCCTCCTGATGCTAGCTTTCTCTCTCTCTCTCTCTCTCTCTCTCTCTCTCTCTCTCTCTCTCTCTCTCTCTCTCTCTCTCTCTCTCTCTCTCTCTCTCTCTCTCTCACCTTAATATTAAACAGAGAATGATAAATATTCCACGATAATTCTGCAAACTTTGTCTCATGCTCTTCCTCCTTGCCCTTCTTCCATTGTCTCCTGCTCTCCCTCCCTTGTCCCCTGCCCTTCTTCCATTGTCTCCTGCTCTCCCTCCCTTGTCCCCTGCCCTTCTTCCATTGTCTCCTGCTCTCCCTCCCTTGTCCCCTGCCCTTCCTCCCTTGTCCCCTGCCCTTCTTCCATTGTCTCCTGCTCTCCCTCCCTTGTCCCCTGCCCTTCTTCCATTGTCTCCTGCTCTCCCTCCCTTGTCCCCTGCCCTTCCTCCCTTGTCCCCTGCCCTTCTTCCATTGTCTCCTGCTCTCCCTCCCTTGTCCCCTGCCCTTCCTCCCTTGTCCCCTGCCCTTCTTCCATTGTCTCCTGCTCTCCCTCCCTTGTCCCCTGCCCTTCTTCCATTGTCTCCTGCTCTCCCTCCCTCGTCCCCTGCCCTTCCTCCCTTGTCCCCTGCCCTTCTTCCATTGTCTCCTGCTCTCCCTCCCTTGTCCCCTGCCCTTCCTCCCTTGTCCCCTGCCCTTCTTCCATTGTCTCCTGCTCTCCCTCCCTTGTCCCCTGCCCTTCCTCTCTTGTCCCCTGCCCTTCCTCCCTTGTCCCCTGCCCTTCCTCCCTTGTCCCCTGCCCTTCTTCCATTGTCTCCTGCTCTCCCTCCCTTGTCCCCTGCCCTTCCTCCCTTGTCCCCTGCCCTTCCTCCCTTGTCCCCTGCCCTTCCTTCCTTGTCCACTGCCCTTCCTTGCGACCTGCCCCCTGTACTTCATACCTTGCCCATTGCCCTTCCTTGCCCCCTACCATTCCTCCCTTACCCACTCCCCTTCTTTCTTGCCCACTGCCCTTCCTCCTCCCTCACTTGCTCACTGCCCTTCTTCCTCCCTCACTTGCTCACTGCCCTCCTCCCTCCCTCACTTGCTCACTGCCCTCCTCCCTCACTTGCTCATTGCCCTTCTTCCTCCCTCACTTGCTCACTGCCCTCCTCCCTCCCTCACTTGCTCACTGCCCTCCTCCCTCACTTGCTCACTGCCCTTCTTCCTCCCTCACTTGCTCACTGCCCTCCTCCCTCCCTCACTTGCTCATTGCCCACCTCCCTCCCTCACTTGCCCACTGCCCTTCTTCCTCCCTCACTTGCTCACTGCCCTCCTCCCTCCCTCACTTGCCCACTGCCCTTCTTCCTCCCTCACTTGCTCACTGCCCTCCTCCCTCCCTCACTTGCTCACTGCCCTCCTCCCTCACTTGCTCATTGCCCTCCTCCCTCCCTCACTTGCTCACTGCCCTTCTTCCTCCCTCACTTGCTCACTGCCCTCCTCCCTCCCTCACTTGCTCACTGCCCTCCTCCCTCACTTGCTCATTGCCCACCTCCCTCCCTCACTTGCCCACTGCCCTTCTTCCTCCCTCACTTGCTCACTGCCCTCCTCCCTCCCTCACTTGCTCACTGCCCTCCTCCCTCCCTCACTTGCTCACTGCCCTTCTTCCTCCCTCACTTGCTCACTGCCCTCCTCCCTCCCTCACTTGCCCACTGCCCTCCTCCCTCCCACTAAAAGAGATATTGTTTTAGTATTTCTACTCCCGGAGCCCGGCCATGGACCAGGCTCGTCTGGTGGTTGCCTGGTCAACCAGGCTGTCACTGTTGTTGGCCCGCTGCCACACATATCCATCACAACCTGGTTGATCTGGCATCTTGTGAAGATTCCTCTCCAGGACTTCTACACTTGTTCCAGCAGTACTTCTGACATCTTCTGTTACTTGGAAGGTCCTGGAGGGACTGGAACCAAACCTGGACACGAAAATCACTCCATACGAAAGCAAAATACTCGGGAGGAGATGCAACATTCTCCTGACATTGGCTTAAGCCGGTAGGAGACTTGGACCTGCCTCGCATGGGCCAGTAGGCCTTCTGCAGTGTTCCATCGTTCTTATGTTTTTATGTTCTGACGAAAAGCTGAGGTGCCACGAGTACACTGAGAGACGACAGAGTGAGTGTCTGGGGTCCAAGACTGTTCAACTGCCTCCCAGCATACATAAAGGGCATTACCAATAGACCCCTGCCTCTCTTCAATACCCCTGGCTGTCTTCAAGACCCCTGGCTGTCTTCAAGACCCCTGGCTGTCTTCAAGACCCCTGGCTGTCTTCAAGACCCCTGGCTGTCTTCAAGACCCCTGGCTGTCTTCAAGACCCCTGGCTGTCTTCAAGACCCCTGGCTGTCTTCAAGACCCCTGGCTGTCTTCAAGACCCCTGGCTGTCTTCAAGACCCCTGGCTGTCTTCAAGACCCATGGCTGTCTTCAAGACCCCTGGCTGTCTTCAAGACCCCTGGCTGTCTTCAAGACCCCTGGCTGTCTTCAAGACCCCTGGCTGTCTTCAAGACCCCTGGCTGTCTTCAAGACCCCTTGTTGTCTTCAAGACCCATGGCTGTCTTCAAGACCCCTGGCTGTCTTCAAGACCCCTTGTTGTCTTCAAGACCCCTGGCTGTCTTCAAGACCCCTGGCTGTCTTCAAGACTCCTGGCTGTCTTCAAGACCCCTGGCTGTCTTCAAGACTCCTGGTTGTCTTCAAGACCCCTGGCTGTCTTCAAGACTCCTGGCTGTCTTCAAGACCCCTGGCTGTCTTCAAGACTCCTGGCTGTCTTCAAGACCCCTGGCTGTCTTCAAGACTCCTGGCTGTCTTCAAGACTCCTGGCTGTCTTCAAGACCCCTGGCTGTCTTCAAGACCCCTGGCTCTCTTCAAGACCCCTGGCTCTCTTCAAGACCCCTGGCTCTCTTCAAGACCCCTGGCTCTCTTCAAGACCCCTGGCTCTCTTCAAGACCCCTGGCTCTCTTCAAGACCCCTGGCTCTCTTCAAGACCCCTGGCTCTCTTCAAGACCCCTGGCTCTCTTCAAGACCCCTGGCTCTCTTCAAGACCACTGGCTGTCTTCAAGACCCCTGGCTCTCTTCAAGACCCCTGGCTCTCTTCAAGATCCCTGGCTCTCTTCAAGACCCCTGGCTCTCTTCAAGACCCCTGGCTCTCTTCAAAACCCCTCGCTGTCTTCGAAACCCCTGGCTGCCTTCAAGAAGGCACTGGACAGGCACCTAAAGTCAGTACCTGACCAACTGGGCTGTGGTTCGTACGTCAGCTTGCGTGCGGCCAGCAGTAACAGCCTGGTTGATCAGACCCTAATACACCATGAGGCCTGGTCTCAGACCGGACCGTGGTGGCGTTGACACCGAAACCCTCTCCAGGTAAACTCCAGGTAAACAGCCATAGCCTGGTTGGCCAGGTAAGCACTAGATGAGCCTGGCCCATGGCCGGACTCCGAGAGTAGTGAGACTCTCGAAGCTCATCAAAGGTAGTAAGATGTTGAATAGTCTGGGGCCACGGATGTTGATACAGTGTTCTCTCATTGTGCCCACAGCGCCCCTGCTTTTCACTAGGTTTGCTGTATATTCTCTACCACATCTCTTGCTCCAGTAAGGTACGGTAGTGTGCAAATTTGGGATCCGTCCCCCCAAGTACTTTCCAAACAAGCACACACACACACACACACACACACACACACACACACACACACACACACACACACACACACACACACACACACACACACACACACACACACACACTCAAAGAGAAAGATCTGGGGGTGAGTATAACACCGAGCATATCTCCTGAGGCACACATCAATCAGATAACTGCTGCAGCATACGGGAGCCTGGCAAACCTACGGATAGCGTTCCGATACCTCAGTAAGGATTCGTTTAAGACTCTGTATACCATCTACGTCAGGCCCATACTGGAGTATGCAGCACCAGTTTGGAATCCACACCTAGTCAAGCACGTCAAGAAATTAGAGAAAGTGCAAAGGTTTGCAACAAGACTAGTCCCAGAGCTACGAAGAAAGGTTGAGGGAAATCGGCCTGACGACACTGGAGGCCAGGAGGGTCAGGGGAGACATGATAACGACATATAAAATACTGCGCGGAATAGACAAGGTGGACAAAGACGGGATGTTCCAGAGATGGGACACAGACACAAGAGGTCACAATTGGAAGTTGAAGACTCAGATGAATCACAGGGATGTTAGGAAGTATTTCTTCAGTCATAGAGTAGTCAGGCCGTGGAATAGCCTAGAAAGTGATGTAGTGGAGGCGGGAACCATACATAGTTTTAAGGCGAGGTATGATAAAGCTCATGGGGCAGGGAGAGAGAGGACCTAGTAGCAATCAGCGAAGAGGCGGGGCCAGGAGCTGTGACTCGACCCCTGCAACCACAAATAGGTGAGTACAAATAGGTGAGTACACACACACACACATACACACACACACACACACACACACACACACACACACACACACACACACACACACACACACACACACACACACACACACACACACAAACACACACACATAAACACATCGGCCGATTCCCACCAAGGCAGGGTGACCCGAAAAAGAAAACCAAGGAGGCTGGCGTTTCTATAGGCGTCAGGTGGATAGGGACGTGTGGCAGACGAGGGCATAGTCACTGGTAGGCGGAATTCCCCAGTGGAAGTAGGTCCTACCCATACCCATTCGACCGAAGAAGCCTGCTGAGCAGGCGAAACGTTTCAAAAATAAAGATACCTAACCGCTGCACATGTGTCATCATCATCAACGTGTAGGTATTCTGTAACATTTCTACTCCGCTACCTAGTTGTGGCTGTGGGGGTCGAGTCCTGGCTCCAGTTTCTCGTGGCATCTGTGTCTTGTTACACGAGAACCTAACGTGATGTGTCCGCGTCAACGTTGTCTTAAGTAAGACTAGTAAATGACTGAGGGGCCGCCACTGTACCCTCCTAAGTAATTTATTAAGTAACTTTCTTAGACTAAACTCTGAATGAAATGCGTATGTGTGTGTGTGTGTGTGTGTGTGTGTGTGTGTGTGTGTGTGTGTGTGTGTGTGTGTGTGTGTGTGTGTGTGTGTGTGTGTGTGTGTGTGTGTGTGTGTGTACTCACCTATTTGTACTCACCTATTTGTGGTTGCAGGGGTCGATTCACAGCTCCTGGCCCCGCCTCTTCGCTGATTGCTACTAGGTCCTCTCTCTCCCTGCCCCATGAGCTCTATCATACCTCGCCTTAAAACTATGTATGGTTCCTGCCTCCACCACATCACTTTCTAGGCTATTCCATGTGTGTGTGTGTGTGTGTGTGTGTATGTGTGTGTGTGTGTGTGTGTGTGTGTGTGTGTGTGTGTGTACTCACCTAGTTGAGATTACTGGGGTTGAGTCCTAGTTCCTGGCCCCGCCTCTTCACTGGTCCCTACAAGGTCACTCTCCCTGAACCATGAGCTTTATCATACCTCTGCTTAAAGCTATGTATGGATCCTGCCTCCACTACATCGCTTCCCAAACTATTCCACTTCCTGACTACTCTGTGGCTGAAGAAATACTTCCTAACATCCCTGTGACTCATCTGTGTCTTCAACTTCCAATTGTGACCTCTTGTTTCTGTGTCCCATCTCTGGAACATCCTGTCTTTGTCCACCTTGTCAATTCCTATCAGTATTTTGTATGTCGTTATCATGTCCCCCCTATCTCTCCTGTCCTCCAGTGTTGTCAGACCGATTTCCCTCAACCTTTCTTCATAGGACATTCCCCGTAGCTCTGGGACTAGCCTTGTTGCAAACTTTTGCACTTTATCTAATTTCTTGACATGTTTGACCAGATGTGAGTTCCAAACTGGTGCTGCGTACTCCAGTATGGGCCTGACGTACACAGTGTATAAAGTCTTGAACGATTCCTTACTGAGGTACCGGAACGCTGTTCTCAGGTTTGCCAGGCGCCCACATGCCGCAGCTGTTATCTGGTTAATGTGTACTTCTGGCGATGTACTCGGTATTATACTCACTTCTAGGTCTTTCTCCTTGAGTGAGGTTTGCAGTCTTTGGCCACCTAGCCTTTACTCTGCGGTCTTCTTTGCCCTCCTCCGATCTTCATGACTTTGCATTTGGCGGGGTTAAATTCTAGGAGCCAGTTTCGGGACCACACATCCATCCTGTCCAGGTCTCTTTGTACACATGTCTGGTCCGCATCTGATTTAATTCTCCTCATTAACTTCACATCATCTGCAAACAGGAACACTTCTGAGTCTATCCCTTCCGTCATGTCGTTCACATATACTAAGAATAGCACTGGTCCTAGGACTGACCCCTGTGGGACCCCGCTCGTCACTGGTGCCCACTGTGATACCTCATCATGGACCATGACTCGCTGTTGCCTCCCTGATAGGTATTCTCTGATCCATTGCAGCGCCCTTCCTGTTATACGTGCCTGTTCCTCTAGCTTCTGTACTAATCTCTTGTGAGGAACTGTGTCGAAGGCCTTCTTGCAGTACAAGAAAATGCAATCAACCCACCCCTCCATCTCATTTCTTACTTCACTTACCTTGTCATAAAACTGTAGTAGGTTTGTGACACAGGATTTGCCTTCCATGAATCCGTGCTGGTTGTCGTTTATAATCTTGTTCCGCTCCAGGTGCTCCACCACTCTCCTCCTGATAATCTTTTCCAAGACTTTGCATACTATACATGTCAGTGACACTGGTCTTTAATTTAGTCCTTCATTTCTGCCTCCCTTCTTAAAGCGTGTGTGTGTGTGTGTGTGTACTCACTTAATTGTGGTTGCAGGGGTCGAGACTCTGCTCCTGGCCCCGCCTCTTCACTGATCGCTACTAGGTCCGCACCCTCTCTGCTTCCTGAGCTTTGCCATACCTCTTCTTAAAACTATGTATGGTTCCTGCCTCCACTACTTCACTTGCTAGGCTATTCCACTTCCTGACAACTCTATGACTGAAGAAATACTTCCTAACGTCCCTGTGACTCGTCTGAGTCTTCAGCTTCCAGTTGTGACCCCTTGTTTCTGTGTCCCCTCTCTGGAACATCCTATATCTGTCCACCTTGTCTATTCCCCGCAGTATCTTGTATGTCGTTATCATGTCTCCCCTGACCCTTCCGTCCTCCAGTGACGTCAGTCCAATTTCCCTCAACCTTTCCTCGTACGACATTCCCCTGAGCTCTGGGACTAGCCTTGTTGCAAACCTTTGTACTTTCTCTAACTTCTTGACGTGCTTGACCGGGTGTGGGTTCCAGACTGGTGCTGCATACTCCAGTATGGGCCTAACATAAGCAGTGTACAGTGTCTTGAACGATTCCTTATTAAGGTATCGGAACGCTATTCTCAGGTTTGCCAGGCGCCCGTATGCTCCATCAGTTATTTGTTTGATGTGTGCCGCCGGTGACGTGCTCGGTGTTACGGTCACCCCAAGGCCTTTCTCCCTGAGTGAGGTCTGTAGTCTTTGTCCACCTAGCCTATACTCTGTCTGCAGTCTTCTTTGCCCCTCCTCAATCTTCATGACTTTGCATTTGGCAGGGTTGAATTCGAGAAGCCAGTTTCTGGACCACATGTCCAGTCTGTCCAGGTCTCTTTGCAGTCCTGCCTCATCCTCATCCGATTTAATTCTTCTCATCAACTTCACATCATCTGCTAATAGGGACACTTCAGAGTCTATTCCTTCCATCATGTCGTTCACATATATCAAAAATAGCACTGGTCCTAGAACTGACCCCTGTGGGACCCCGCTCGTCACAGGCGCCCACTGTGATACCTCTTCACGTACCATGACTCGTTGCTGCCTCCCTGTCAGGTATTCCCTGATCCATTGCAGTGCCCTCCGTGTTATATGCACCTGATCCTCCAGCTTCTGCACTAATCTATTGTGGGGAACTGTGTCAAAGGCCTTCCTGCAGTCTAGGAAAACGCAATCAACCCACCCCTCTTTCTCGTGTCTTACTTCTGTTACCTTGTCATAAAACTCCAGAAGGTTTGTGACACAGGATTTGCCTTCCATGAACCCATGCTGGTTTTCATTTATAATCTTGTTCTGTTCCAGGTGTTCCACCACTCTCCTCCTGATAATCTTCTCCATGACTTTGCACACAATACATATTAGAGACACAGGTCTGTACTTTAGTGCCTCATTTCTGTTTCCTTCCTTAAATATGGGGACTACATTTGCTGTCTTCCATTTCTCAGGTAGTTGCCCAGTTTCAAGGGATGTGTTGAAGATTGTGGTTAGAGGCACGCACAGCATCTCTGCTCCTTCTCTAAGGACCCATGGGGAGATGTTGTCTGGTCCCATCGCCTTTGAGGTATCAAGGTCACTTATCAGCTTCTGCACCTCCTCCTCGGTTGTTCGTATGTCATCCAACACTTGTTGGTATATTCCCTCTTGATGTTCCCTTCTGTGCTGTCTTCCCACAGCCCTTCCTGTCTCTACTGTAAAAACTTCCTTAAATCTCCTGTTCAGCTCCTCACATACCTCCTGATCATTTCTTGTGAGTTCTCCACCTTCTGTCCTTAATCTGATCACCTGGTCTTTGACTGTTGTCTTCCTCCTGATGTGGCTATACAACAGTTTCGGGTCAGTCTTGATTCTCGATCCTATGTCATTTTCATTCTGTCGCTGGGCTTCCCTCCTTACCTGTGCGTACTCATTCCTGGCTCTGCGACTGATCTCCCTATTTTCGTGCGTTCTCTGCCTTCTGTACTTTTTCCATTCTCTGTTGCACTTTGTTTTTGCCTCCTTACACCGTCGGGTAAACCAGGGGCTTGTTCTGGTCTTCCCGTTGTTACTGTTGCCCTTGGGAATAAACCTTTCCACTGCCTCCTTGCATTTTGTTGTTACATATTCCATCATTTCATTTACTGGCTTTCCTGCCAGTTCTCTGTCCCACTGGACCTCCCGCAGGAAGTTCTTCAACCCTATGTAGTCCCCTCTTTTATAGTCAGACTTTTCCCATTCAACTCCTGTTATTCTCTCCACTTGCAGCTCTACTATGTATTCAAAGCACAGAACCACGTGGTCGCTAGCTCCTAGGGGACTCTCATACTTGATGTCCTCAATGTCTGAACTGCCCAGGGTGAACACAAGGTCCAATCTTGCTGGTTCATCCTCCCCTCTCACTCTGGTACTGTCCTTAACATGTTGGTGCATGTGCGTGTTGGTTGGTGTGTGTGTGTGTGTGTGTGTGTGTGTGTGTGTGTGTGTGTGTGTGTGTGTGTGTGTGTGTGTGTGTGTGTGTGTGTGTGTGTGTGTGTGTGTGTGTGTGTGTTTTATTGGGAAAATTGTGAAATAATTTTTAAAATGTTTATTATCTTGGGCAAATTACAACTTATTAAAAATATTAAAGATATGTTGTGGTGGTTTAAACGTGGCAAATACAACGTTGTAAGAAGCTGCCACCAACACCGTCTTAATACGTCATTGTTCTCTGTTTTAAATGTTTTTGTTGTCTCAGTTGTATTATTAATTCTTTTGTCTTATCTACTATGTAGCAGATGTTTTTGTTTTTTTTGTTCACTACTGTTGTTGTTGTTGTTGTTGTATGATGTTGTTGTTGTTGTTGTTGTTGTTGTTGTTGTTGTTGTTGTTGTTGTTGTTGTTGTTGTTGTTGTTGTATGTTGTTGTTGTTGTTGTTGTTGTTGTTGTTGTTGTTGTTGTTGTTGTTGTATGTTGTTGTTGTTGTATGTTGTTGTTGTTGTATGTTGTTGTTGTTGTATGTTGTTGTTGTATGTTGTTGTTGTATGATGTTGTTGTTGCATGTTGTTGTATGTTGTTGTTGTATGATGTTGTTGTTCTATGTTGTTGTTGTATGTTGTTGTTGTTGTTGTTGTTGTATGATGTTGTTGTTGTATGTTGTTGTTGTATGTTGTTGTTGTTGTTGTTGTTGAATGTTGTTGTTGTTGTTGTATGTTGTTGTATGTGTTGTTGTTGTTGTTGTATGTGTTGTTGTTGTATGTTGTTGTTGTATGTTGTTGTTGTTGTTGTTGTTGTTGTTGTTCTTGTATGATGTTGTTGTTGTATGTTGTTGTTGTTGTTGTTGTTGTTGTTGTATGTTGTTGTTGTTGTTGTTGTTGTTGTTGTTGTTGTTGTTGTATGTTGTTGTTTTATGTTGTTGTTGTTGTATGTTGTTGTTGTTGTATGTTGTTGTTGTATGTTGTTGTTGTTGTTGTTGTATGTTGTTGTTGTATGATGTTGTTGTTGTATGTTGTTGTTGTTGTTGTTGTATGTTGTTGTATGTTGTTGTTGTTGTATGTTGTTGTTGTTGTTGTTGTATGTTGTTGTTGTTGTTGTTGTATGTTGTTGTATGTTGTTGTTGTATGTTGTTGTTGTTGTTGTTGTATGTTGTTGTATGTTGTTGTTGTTGTTGTTGTATGTTGTTGTTGTTGTATGTTGTTGTTGTTGTTGTTGTATGTTGTTGTTGTTGTATGTTGTTGTTGTTGTTGTATGTTGTTGTTGTTGTTGTATGTTGTTGTTGTTGTATGTTGTTGTTGTATGTTGTTGTTGTTGTTGTATGTTGTTGTTGTATGATGTTGTTGTTGTATGTTGTTACATGTTGTTGTTGTTGTATGTTGTTGTTGTTGTTGTTGTTGTATGTTGTTGTATGTTGTTGTTGTTGTTGTATGTTGTTGTTGCATGATGTTGTTGTTGTATGTTGTTGTTGTTGTTGTTGTTGTATGTTGTTGTTGTATGTTGTTGTTGTTGTTGTTGTATGTTGTTGTTGTATGATGTTGTTGTTGTATGTTGTTGTATGTTGTATGTTGTTGTTGTATGTTGTTGTTGCTGTTGTTGTATGTTGTTGTTGTATGTTGTTGTTGTTGTATGTTGTTGTATGTTGTATGTTGTTGTTGTATGTTGTTGTTGTTGTTGTTGTATGTTGTTGTTGTTGTATGTTGTTGTTGTTGTATGTTGTTGTTGTATGTTGTTGTTGTTGTATGTTGTTGTTGTATGTTGTTGTTGTTGTTGTTGTTGTATGTTGTTGTATGTTGTTGTTGTTGTTGTTGTTGTTGTATGTTGTTGTTGTATGATGTTGTTGTTGTATGTTGTTGTTGTATGTTGTTGTATGTTGTTGTTGTTGTTGTTGTTGTTGTTGTTGTTGTTGTATGTTGTTGTAGTATGTTGTTGTTGTATGTTGTATGTTGTTGTTGTATGTTGTTGTTGTTGAATGTTGTATGTTGTTGTATGTTGTTGTTGTTGTATGTTGTTGTTGTATGTTGTATGTTGTTGTTGTTGTTGTTGTATGTTGTTGTTGTATGTTGTTGTTGTATGTTGTTGTATGTTGTTGTTGTTGTTGTTGTTGTTGTTGTTGTATGTTGTTGTTGTTGTTGTATGTTGTTGTATGTTGTATGTTGTTGTTGTATGTTGTTGTTGTTGTATGTTGTTGTTGTATGTTGTTGTTGTTGTATGTTGTTGTTGTATGTTGTTGTTGTTGTATGTTGTTGTATGTTGTTGTATGTTGTTGTTGTATGTTGTTGTTGTTGTATGTTGTTGTTGTATGTTGTTGTTGTATGTTGTTGTTGTTGTATGTTGTTGTTGTATGTTGTTGTATGTTGTTATTGTATGATGTTGTTGTTGTATGTTGTTGTTGTATGTTGTTGTATGTTGTTGTTGTTGTTGTTGTTGTTGTTGTTGTTGTATGTTGTTGTTGTATGTTGTTGTTGTTGTATGATGTTGTTGTTGTTGTATGTTGTTGTTGTATGTTGTTGTTGTATGTTGTTGTTGTTGTTGTTGTATGTTGTTGTTGTTGTTGTTGTATGTTGTTGTTGTTGTATGTTGTTGTTGTTGTTGTATGTTGTTGTTGTATGTTGTTGTTGTTGTATGTTGTTGTTGTTGTATGATGTTGTTGTTGTTGTTGTTGTTGTTGTTGTATGTTGTTGTTGTTGTATGTTGTTGTTGTTGTATGATGTTGTTGTTGTTGTATGTTGTTGTTGTTGTTGTTGTTGTTGTATGTTGTTGTTGTTGTATGTTGTTGTTGTTGTATGATGTTGTTGTTGTTGTATGTTGTTGTTGTTGTTGTATGTTGTTGTTGTATGTTGTTGTTGTTGTATGTTGTTGTTGTATGTTGTTGTATGTTGTTGTTGTTGTTGTATGTTGTTGTATGTTGTTGTTGTTGTATGTTGTTGTTGTATGTTGTTGTTGTTGTATATTGTTGTTGTATGTTGTTGTTGTTGTATGTTGTTGTTGTATGTTGTTGTTGTATGTTGTTGTTGTATGTTGTTGTATGTTGTTGTTGTATGTTGTTGTTGTATGTTGTTGTATGTTGTTGTTGTATGTTGTTGTTGTTGTATGTTGTTGTTGTATGTTGTTGTTGTATGTTGTTGTTGTATGTTGTTGTTGTATGTTGTTGTTGTTGTATGTTGTTGTTGTTGTATGTTGTTGTTGTATGTTGTTGTTGTTGTATGTTGTTGTTGTATGTTGTTGTTGTATGTTGTTGTTGTTGTATGTTGTTGTTGTATGTTGTTGTTGTATGTTGTTGTTGTATGTTGTTGTTGTATGATGTTGTTGTTGTATGTTGTTGTTGTTGTATGTTGTTGTTGTATGTTGTTGTTGTATGTTGTTGTTGTTGTATGTTGTTGTTGTTGTATGTTGTTGTTGTTGTATGTTGTTGTTGTATGTTGTTGTTGTATGTTGTTGTTGTTGTATGTTGTTGTTGTTGTTGTTGTATGTTGTTGTTGTATGTTGTTGTTGTTGTATGTTGTTGTTGTATGTTGTTGTTGTATGTTGTTGTTGTTGTTGTATGTTGTTGTTGTATGTTGTTGTTGTATGTTGTTGTTGTTGTATGTTGTTGTTGTTGTTGTTGTATGTTGTTGTTGTATGTTGTTGTTGTTGTATGTTGTTGTTGTATGTTGTTGTTGTTGTATGTTGTTATTGCATGTTGTTGTATGATGTTGTTGTATGTTGTTGTTGTATGTTGTTGTTGTTGTATGTTGTTGTTGTATGTTGTTGTTGTTGTATGTTGTTGTTGTATGTTGTTGTTGTTGTATGTTGTTGTTGTTGTATGTTGTTGTTGTATGTTGTTGTTGTTGTATGTTGTTGTTGTATGTTGTTGTTGTTGTATGTTGTTATTGCATGTTGTTGTATGTTGTTGTTGTATGTTGTTGTTGTATGTTGTTGTTGTTGTATGTTGTTGTTGTATGTTGTTGTTGTTGTATGTTGTTGTTGTATGTTGTTGTTGTTGTATGTTGTTGTTGTTGTATGTTGTTGTTGTATGTTGTTGTTGTTGTATGTTGTTGTTGTTGTATGTTGTTGTTGTATGTTGTTGTTGTTGTATGTTGTTGTTGTATGTTGTTGTTGTATGTTGTTGTTGTTGTATGTTGTTGTTGTTGTATGATGTTGTTGTTGTATGTTGTTGTTGTTGTATGTTGTTGTTGTTGTATGTTGTTGTTGTATGTTGTTGTTGTTGTATGTTGTTGTTGTTGTATGTTGTTGTTGTTGTATGTTGTTGTTGTATGTTGTTGTTGTATGTTGTTGTTGTTGTATGTATGTTGTTGTTGTTGTATGTTGTTGTTGTATGTTGTTGTTGTTGTATGTTGTTGTTGTATGTTGTTGTTGTATGTTGTTGTTGTTGTTGTATGTTGTTGTTGTATGTTGTTGTTGTATGTTGTTGTTGTTGTATGTTGTTGTTGTTGTTGTATGTTGTTGTTGTATGTTGTTGTTGTTGTATGTTGTTGTTGTATGTTGTTGTTGTTGTATGTTGTTATTGTATGTTGTTGTATGTTGTTGTTGTATGTTGTTGTTGTATGTTGTTGTATGTTGTTGTTGTATGTTGTTGTTGTTGTATGTTGTTGTTGTATGTTGTTGTTGTATGTTGTTGTTGTTGTATGTTGTTGTTGTATGTTGTTGTTGTTGTATGTTGTTGTTGTTGTATGTTGTTGTTGTATGTTGTTGTTGTTGTATGTTGTTGTTGTATGTTGTTGTTGTATGTTGTTGTTGTTGTATGTTGTTGTTGTTGTATGTTGTTGTTGTATGTTGTTGTTGTTGTATGTTGTTGTTGTTGTATGTTGTTGTTGTATGTTGTTGTTGCTGTATGTTGTTGTTGTTGTTGTTGTTGTTGTATGTTGTTGTTGTATGTTGTTGTTGTTGTATGTTGTTGCTGTTGTATGTTGTTGTTGTATGTTGTTGTTGTTGTATGTTGTTGTTGTTGTATGTTGTTGTTGTATGTTGTTGTTGTTGTATGTTGTTGTTGTTGTATGTTGTTGTTGTATGTTGTTGTTGTTGTATGTTGTTGTTGTTGTATGTTGTTGTTGTATGTTGTTGTTGTTGTATGTTGTTGTTGTTGTATGTTGTTGTTGTATGTTGTTGTTGTATGTTGTTGTTGTTGTATGTTGTTGTTGTATGTTGTTGTTGCTGTATGTTGCTGTTGCTGTATGTTGTTGTTGTATGTTGTTGTTGTTGTATGTTGTTGTTGTTGTTGTTGTATGTTGTTGTTGTTGTATGTTGTTGTTGTTGTTGTTGTTGTATGTTGTTGTTGTTGTATGTTGTTGTTGTTGTGATTGTTGTATGTTGTTGTTGTTGTATGTTGTTGTTGTATGTTGTTGTTGTTGTATGTTGTTGTTGTTGTATGTTGTTGTTGTTGTACGTTGTTGTTGTTGTATGATGTTGTTGTTGTATGTTGTTGTTGTTGTTGTTGTATGTTGTTGTTGTTGTTGTATGTTGTTGTTGTATGTTGTTGTTGTATGTTGTTGTTGCTGTATGTTGTTGTTGTATGTTGTTGTTGTTGTTGTTGTTGTTGTATGTTGTTGTTGTATGTTGTTGTTGTTGTATGTTGTTGTTGCTGTATGTTGTTGTTGTATGTTGTTGTTGTTGTATGTTGTTGTTGTTGTATGTTGTTGTTGCTGTATGTTGTTGTTGCTGTATGTTGTTGTTGTATGTTGTTGTTGTTGTATGTTGTTGTTGTTGTTGTTGTATGTTGTTGTTGTATGTTGCTGTTGTTGTATGTTGTTGTTGTTGTTGTATGTTGTTGTTGTTGTTGTATGTTGTTGTATGTTGTTGTTGTTGTATGTTGTTGTTGTTGTTGTATGTTGTTGTTGTTGTTGTATGTTGTTGTTGTTGTTGTTGTTGTATGTTGTTGTTGTTGTATGTTGTTGTTGTATGTTGCTGTTGTTGTATGTTGTTGTTGTTGTATGTTGTTGTTGTTGTATGTTGTTGTATGTTGTTGTTGTATGTTGTTGTTGTTGTTGTTGTTGTTGTATGTTGTTGTTGTTGTATGTTGTTGTTGTTGTATGTTGTTGTTGTATGTTGTTGTTGTTGTATGTTGTTGTTGTTGTATGTTGTTGTATGTTGTTGTTGTTGTTGTATGTTGTTGTTGTATGTTGTTGTTGTTGTTGTATGTTGTTGTTGTTGTATGTTGTTGTTGTTGTTGTATGTTGTTGTTGTTGTATGTTGTTGTATGTTGTTGTTGTTGTATGTTGTTGTTGTTGTTGTATGTTGTTGTTGTTGTATGTTGTTGTTGTTGTTGTATGTTGCTGTTGTTGTATGTTGTTGTTGTTGTTGTATGTTGTTGTTGTTGTATGTTGTTGTTGTATGTTGCTGTTGTTGTATGTTGTTGTTGTTGTATGTTGTTGTTGTTGTATGTTGTTGTTGTTGTTGTATGTTGTTGTTGTTGTTGTATGTTGCTGTTGTTGTATGTTGTTGTTGTTGTTGTATGTTGTTGTTGTTGTATGTTGTTGTTGTATGTTGCTGTTGTTGTATGTTGTT
>NC_091391.1:3367227-3374727 GCF_038502225.1 Cherax quadricarinatus
CCACCACCACCACTTCCACCATCACCACCACCACCACTGCTACGACCACTGTCACCATCATCACCACCACCACTGCTACCACCACCACCACTTCCACCATCATCACCACCACCACTGCTACCACCACTGCCACCATCATCACCACCACCACTGCTGCCACCACTGCCATCATCATCACCACCACCACTGCCACCATCATCACCACCACCACTGCTGCCACCACTGCCACCATCATCACCACCACCACTGCTACCACCACTGCCACCATCATCACCACCACCACTGCTGCCACCACTGGTTGCCCGGTGGCTCTCATATTAACTTCATTCTGGTTGATCTGGCACTTGGCAGAGGTACTGAACCAGTCTCCTCTTCCAGACTGCTACACTTGAGTCTGGGACCAAGGATGTTGATACAATGTTCTCTTATTGTGACCATGGATGTTGATACAATGTTCTCTTATTGTGACCATGGATGTTGATACAATGTTCTCTTATTGTGACCATGGATGTTGATACAATGTTCTCTTATTGTGACCATGGATGTTGATACAATGTTCTCTTATTGTGACCAAGGATGTTGATATAATGTTCTCTTATTGTGACCATGGATGTTGATATAATGTTCTCTTATTGTGACCATGGATGTTGATATAATGTTCTCTTATTGTGACCATGGATGTTGATACAATGTTCTCTTATTGTGACCATGGATGTTGATATAATGTTCTCTTATTGTGACCACGAATGTTGATATAATGTTCTCTTATTGTGACCATGGATGTTGATATAATGTTCTCTTATTGTGACCATGGATGTTGATACCACAACCACCACCACCACCACCACCACTACCACTACCACAAGAACAACAACCACCACCACCACTACCACTACCACAAGAACAACAACCACCACCACCACCACCACTACCACTACCACAAGAACAACAACCACCACCACCACTACCACAAGAACAACCACCATCAACATCTCCACTACCATTACCACCACCACAGAACAAGAACCACCACCATAAACACCACCACCACCACTACTACCACCAACACCTAACAACAACCACCACCACCACCACCACCACGAACACCACTACTACTGCTACCACCACTACTACCATCACCACTACTACCGCCACAACCACCACCAACACCACTACTACCACCAACAACTAACAACAACCACCACCACCACCACGAACACCACTACTACTACTACTACCACCACCACCACCACTACTACCATCACCACTACTACCGCCACAACCACCACCAACACCACTACTACCACCAACAACTAACAACAATCACCACGAACATCACTACTACTACTACTACCACCACCACCACCACTACTACCATCACCACTACTACCGCCACAACCACCACCAACACCACTACTACCACCAACAACTAACAACAACCACCACGAACATCACTACTACTACTACTACCACCACCACCACCACTACTACCATCACCACTACTACCGCCACAACCACCACCAACACCACTACTACCACCAACAACTAACAACAACCACCACGAACACCACTACTACTACTACCACCACCACCACCACTACTACCATCACCACTACTACCGCCACAACCACCACCAACACCACTACTACCACCAACAACTAACAACCACCACCACGAACACCACTACTACTACTACCACCACCACCACCACTACTACCACCACAACCACCACCACCACCACCACCACAACCACTACTACCACCACAACCACCACCACCACCACCACCACAACCACTACTACCGCCACAACCACCACCACCACCACCACCACAAGAATCACCACCACTGGCATTATGTCTTTCTCAAAACCCTCATTATCGTCTATCATTTTACTAACTTCAACATCATCTGTCTTATTGTGTCTCCGAAATTATTAATTATTAATTATGTGATGTTATTGTACCCAAGATTATCACACGTCTCTCTCCTTCAGTAACATCATCCCACTGGGAACTGGCTACCACTGAATGTTATGTTATCTGACCAGTGGGAACTGCTTACCACTGAATGTTATGTTATCTGACCAGTGGGAACTGGCTACCACTGAATGTTATGTTATCTGACCAGTGGGAACTGGCTACCACTGAATGTTATGTTATCTGACCAGTGGGAACTGCTTACCACTGAATGTTATGTTATCTGACCAGTGGGAACTGGCTACCACTGAATGTTATGTTATCTGACCAGTGGGAACTGGCTACCACTGAATGTTATGTTATCTGACCAGTGGGAACTGCTTACCACTGAATGTTATGTTATCTGACCAGTGGGAACTGGCTACCACTGAATGTTATGTTATCTGACCAGTGGGAACTGGCTACCACTGAATGTTATGTAATCTAACCAGTGGGAACTGCTTACCACTGAATGTTATGTTATCTGACCAGTGGGAACTGCTTACCACTGAATGTTATGTTATCTGACCAGTGGGAACTGGCTACCACTGAATGTTATGTTATCTGACCAGTGGGGACTGTCTACCACTGAATGTTATGTTATCTGACCAGTGGGAACTGGCTACCACTGAATGTTATGTTATCTGACCTGTGGGAACTGGCTACCACTGAATGTTATGTTATCTGACCAGTGGGAACTGCTTACCACTGAATGTTATGTTATCTGACCAGTGGGAACTGGCTACCACTGAATGTTATGTAATCTAACCAGTGGGAACTGCTTACCACTGAATGTTATGTTATCTGACCAGTGGGAACTGCTTACCACTGAATGTTATGTTATCTGACCAGTGGGAACTGGCTACCACTGAATGTTATGTTATCTGACCAGTGGGAACTGTCTACCACTGAATGTTATGTTATCTGACCAGTGGGAACTGGCTACCACTGAATGTTATGTTATCTGACCAGTGGGAACTGGCTACCACTGAATGTTATGTTATCTGACCAGTGGGAACTGCTTACCACTGAATGTTATGTTATCTGACCAGTGGGAACTGGCTACCACTGAATGTTATGTTATCTAACCAGTGGGAACTGCTTACCACTGAGTGTTTTGTTATCTGACCAGTAGGAACTGCTTACCACTGAATGTTATGTTATCTGACCAGTGGGAACTGGCTACCACTGAATGTTATGTTATCTGACCAGTGGGAACTGTCTACCACTGAATGTTATGTTATCTGACCAGTGGGAACTGGCTACCACTGAATGTTATGTTATCTGACCAGTGGGAACTGGCTACCACTGAATGTTATGTTATCTGACCAGTGGGAACTGCTTACCACTGAATGTTATGTTATCTGACCAGTGGGAACTGGCTACCACTGAATGTTATGTTATCTAACCAGTGGGAACTGCTTACCACTGAGTGTTTTGTTATCTGACCAGTAGGAACTGCTTACCACTGAATGTTATGTTATCTGACCAGTGGGAACTGCTTACCACTGAATGTTATGTTATCTGACCAGTGGGAACTGCTTACCACTGAATGTTATGTTATCTGACCAGTGGGAACTGCTTACCACTGAATGTTATGTTATCTGACCAGTGGGAACTGCTTACCACTGAATGTTATGTTATCTGACCAGTGGGAACCTAACACCACTGAGTGTTATGTTATCTGACCAGTGGGAACCTGACACCACTGAACATGCTATATCATAACTATTATCTAGTTACATTATGGTCTCTGTTATCCAGTTATTACGAGCCTCTATTATCCACGTAATGATAACGTTTGTCAAAGTTTGCTGAACCGGTTACAGTGATACCCGGTTAATTACAATAGGTAAAAAGAGAGGTATTTTTCCGGATATTGCCCCTTATAATTCAATTAGAAACAAAGAGAGAGAGAGAGAGAGAGAGAGAGAGAGAGAGAGAGAGAGAGAGAGAGAGAGAGACACTAACTTCCAGCACAGTAAATATTGAATAACATCAGTATTAATATTAAGCTGCTCTCTGAATAAGCTGGAACTCCAGCTTGTAAATTCCTGGGGTAAAACGTAAATTAAGCTGCTCTCTGAATAAGCTGGAACTCCAGCTTGTAAATTCCTTGGGTAAAACGTAAATTAAGCTGCTCTCTGAATAAGCTGAAACTCCAGCTTGTAAATTCCTGGGGTAAAACGTAAATTAAGCTGCTCTCTGAATAAGCTGGAACTCCAGCTTGTAAATTCCTGGGGTAAAACGTAAATTAAGCTGCTCTCTGAATAAGCTGGAACTCCAGCTTGTAAATTCCTGGGGTAAAACGTAAATTAAGCTGCTCTCTGAATAAGCTGGAACTCCAGCTTGTAAATTCCTTGGGTAAAACGTAAATTAAGCTGCTCTCTGAATAAGCTGAAACTCCAGCTTGTAAATTCCTGGGGTAAAACGTAAATTAAGCTGCTCTCTGAATAAGCTGGAACTCCAGCTTGTAAATTCCTGGGGTAAAACGTAAATTAAGCTGCTCTCTGAATAAGCTGGAACTCCAGCTTGTAAATTCCTGGGGTAAAACGTAAATTAAGCTGCTCTCTGAATAAGCTGGAACTCCAGCTAGCTGCTCTCTGAATAAGCTGGAACTCCAGCTTGTAAATTCCTGGGGTAAAACGTAAATTAAGCTGCTCTCTGAATAAGCTGGAACTCCAGCTTGTAAATTCCTGGGGTAAAACGTAAATTAAGCTGCTCTCTGAATAAGCTGGAACTCCAGCTTGTAAATTCCTGGGGTAAAACGTAAATTAAGCTGCTCTCTGAATAAGCTGGAACTCCAGCTTGTAAATTCCTTGGGTAAAACGTAAATTAAGCTGCTCTCTGAATAAGCTGAAACTCCAGCTTGTAAATTCCTGGGGTAAAACGTAAATTAAGCTGCTCTCTGAATAAGCTGGAACTCCAGCTTGTAAATTCCTGGGGTAAAACGTAAATTAAGCTGCTCTCTGAATAAGCTGGAACTCCAGCTTGTAAATTCCTGGGGTAAAACGTAAATTAAGCTGCTCTCTGAATAAGCTGGAACTCCAGCTTGTAAATTCCTGGGGTCATGGTCTTTCCAGACCGGTGCCAGACCAGGCTTCCAGTCTGGCTCATCAGGAACTGACTGGGGGTGTGTTCAAACTCTCTTGAAGACAGCTACGAGGGTTTCGAAGATAGCTGGGGGTCTTGAAGACAGCTACGAGGGTTTTGAAGATAGCTGGGGGTCTTGAAGACAGCTACGAGGGTTTTGAAGATAGCTGGGGGTCTTGAAGACAGCTATGAGTGTTTTGAAGATAGCTGGGGGTCTTGAAGACAGCTACGAGTGTTTTGAAGATAGCTGGGGGTCTTGAAGACAGCTACGAGGGTTTTGAAGATAGCTGGGGGTCTTGAAGACAGCTACGAGTGTTTTGAAGATAGCTGGGGGTCTTGAAGATAGCTGGGTGCCTTGAAGACAGCTGGGTGTCTTGAATACAGCTAGGGAATCGTGAAGACAGCTAGGGAATCTTGAAGACAGGTAGGGGGTCTTAAAGACAGCTAGGGAATCTTGAAGACAGCTAGGGGGGTCCTGAGGACAGCTAGGGAGGTCTTGAAGACAGTTCGGGATTTCTTGAAGACCGCTAGGGAATCTTGAAGACAGCTAGGTCTTGAAGACAGCTAGGTCTTGAAGACAGCTAGGGGTCTTGAAGACAGCTAGGGGGTCTTGAGGACCGCTAGGGGCTCTTGAAGACAGCTAGGGAATCTTGAAGACAGTTAGGGAATCTGGAAGACAGCTAGGTGGTTTTGAAGACAGCTAGGGGGCCTTGAAGACAGCTAGGGAATCTTGAAGACAGCTAGGGAATCTTGAAGACAGCTAGGGAATCTTGAAGACAGCTACAAAATCTTGAAGACAGCTAGGGGGTCTTGAAGACAGCTAGGGAGTCTTGAGGACAGCTAGGGAATCTTAAAGACAGCTACAAAATCTTGAAGACAGCTAGGGGGTCTTGAAGACAGCTAGGGAGGTCTTGAAGACAGCTAGGGAATCTTGAAGACAGCTAGGGGGATCTTGAAGACAGCTAGGGGGTCTTGAAGACAGCTAGGGAATCTTGAAGACAGCTAAGTCTTGAAGTCAGCTAGGGGGTCTTGAAGACAGCTAGGGGGGTCTTGAGGACCGCTAGGGGGTCTTGAAGACAGCTAGGGAATCTTGAAGACAACTAGGGAATCTGGAAGACAGCTAGGCGGTTTTGAAGACAGCTAGGGAATCTTGAAGACAGCTAGGGAATCCTGAAGACAGCTAGGGGGTCTTGAAGACAGCTAGGGAATCTTGAAGACAGCTAGGGAATCTTGAAGACAGCTAGGGAGTCTTGAAGACAGCTAGGGAATCTTGAAGACAGCTAGGGGGTCTTGAAGACAGCTAGGGAATCTTGAAGACAGCTAGGGGGATCTTGAAGACAGCTAGAGAATCTTGAAGACAGCTAGGGAATCTTGAATACAGCTAGGGAATCTTGAATACAGCTAGGGAATCTTGAAGACAGCTAGGGAATCTTGAAGACAGCTAGGGAATCTTGAAGACAGCTAGGGAATCTTGAAGACAGCTAGGGGGTCTTGAAGACAGCTAGGGAATCTTGAAGACAGCTAGGGAATCTTGAAGACAGCTAGGGGGTCTTGAAGACAGCTAGGGGGTCTTGAAGACAGCTAGGGAATCTTGAAGACAGCTAGGGAATCTTGAAGACAGCTAGGGGGTCTTGAAGACAGCTAGGGGGTCTTGAAGACAGCTAGGGGGTCTTGAAGACAGCTAGGGAATCTTGAAGACAGCTAGGGAATCTTGAAGACAGCTAGGGGGTCTTGAAGACAGCTAGGGGGTCTTGAAGACAGCTAGAGAATCTTGAAGACTGCTAGGGGGTCTTGAAGACAGCTAGGGGGTCTTGAAGACAGCTAGAGAATCTTGAAGACTGCTAGGGAGTCTTGAAGACAGCTAGAGAATCTTGAAGACAGCTAGGGGGTCTTGAAGACAGCTAGAGAATCTTGAAGACTGCTAGGGGGTCTTGAAGACAGCTAGAGAATCTTGAAGACAGCTAGAGAATCTTGAAGACTGCTAGGGGGTCTTGAAGACAGCTAGAGAATCTTGAAGACAGCTAGGGGGTCTTGAAGACAGCTAGGGAATCTTGAAGACTGCTAGGGGGTCTTGAAGACAGCTAGGGAACTTGAAAATAGTTGAAATATCGAGACAGTAAAGACAGACGCACTGACAGACTTCTTGAGGTGACATCAATGATAAGGAAATTAGATAGCTGTCGTGGGTGCCGCAGATGGTTGTTGTGAGTGCCACAGATGGATGACGTGGGTGCCACAGATGGTTGTCTTGGGTACCACAGATGCTTGTCGGAAGTGCCAAAGACAGTTGTCGTGGATGCCACAGATGGTTGTCGTGGATGCCACAGATTGTTAATGTGGGTGCCACAGATGGTTGAAGTGGGTGCCACTTCAACCATCTGTAGCACTAGGCTCAGTGACTAGCTTGTGTGACGTCACGTGATGCCACATGTGAGCGCTGCGCTCCCGGCCT
>NC_091391.1:3379727-3412227 GCF_038502225.1 Cherax quadricarinatus
ACTTTACCTCCTATACCATGGGCTGCCACTTTTTTCAAGAGTCTCTTGTGAGGTACTCTGTCGAAGGATTTACTAAAATCCAAATAAACAATATCATATTCCTTATCACTGTCAACTGCCTCAAATGTTCTATTGAAGAACGTCAGTAAGTTTGTCAGGCAGGAACGACCTCTCGTGAATCCATGCTGAGATTCATTTATCAAGTTATGCTCTTCAAGGTGACTTCTAAAACAGTATCAGCTGTAAGTGATTCTAATAATTTGCTTGTTGGACGGTGAAGATTGAGACACGTGCAACAGAAGCCTACACAGTAGGCTTCTTCAGTCAAATACAAAGGGAGCAATGGAAATGAAATAAAGATGTAATCAGTCCACCAACCTACGAGGAAACGTATTTGAAGTGGTCAGTCCCTCAGCCTGGAGAAGAGTTCAGCACCATGGTCTGGAACAAGGTGGTCAGTCCCACAGCCTGGAGAAGAGTTCAGCTCCATGGTCTGGAACAAGGTGGTCAGTCCCTCAGCCTGGAGAAGAGTTCAGCTCCATGGTCTGGAACAAGGTGGTCAGTCCCTCAGCCTGGAGAAGAGTTCAGTTCCATGGTCTGGAACAAGGTGGTCAGTCCCTCAGCCTGGAGAAGAGTTCAGCTCCATGGTCTGGAACAAGGTTGTCAGTCCCTCAGCCTGGAGAAGAGTTCAGCTCCATGGTCTGGAACAAGGTGGTCAGTCCCTCAGCCTGGAGAAGAGTTCAGTTCCATGGTCTGGAACAAGGTGGTCAGTCCCTTAGCCTGGAGAAGAGTTCAGCTCCATGGTCTGGAACAAGGTGGTCAGTCCCTCAGCCTGGAGAAGAGTTCAGCTCCATGGTCTGGAACAAGGTGGTCAGTCCCTCAGCCTGGAGAAGAGTTCAGCTCCATGGTCTGGAACAAGGTGGCCAGTCCCTCAGCCTGGAGAAGAGTTCAGCTCCATGGTCTGGAACAAGGTGGTCAGTCCCTCAGCCTGGAGAAGAGTTCAGCTCCATGGTCTGGAACAAGGTGGTCAGTCCCTCAGCCTGGAGAAGAGTTCAGCTCCATGGTCTGGAACAAGGTGGTCAGTCCCTCAGCCTGGAGAAGAGTTCAGCTCCATGGTCTGGAACAAGGTGGTCAGTCCCTCAGCCTGGAGAAGAGTTCAGCTCCATGGTCTGGAACAAGGTGGTCAGTCCCACAGCCTGGAGAAGAGTTCACCTCCATGGTCTAGAACAAGGTGGTCAGTCCCTCAGCCTGGAGAAGAGTTCAGCTCCATGGTCTGGAACAAGGTGGTCAGTCCCTCAGCCTGGAGAAGAGTTCAGCACCATGGTCTGGAACAAGGTGGTCAGTCCCTCAGCCTGGAGAAGAGTTCAGCACCATGGTCTGGAACAAGGTGGTCAATCCCTCAGCCTGGAGAAGAGTTCACCACCATGGTCTGGAACAAGGTGGTCAGTCCCTCAGCCTGGAGAAGAGTTCAGCACCATGGTCTGGAACGATATAATCCAGACCTGGAGCATCAACATTATTAGACGTTAATTTGATAGAAAGGACTTACCCCCTGATTTAAATATAAGAATTACATTACCCACCTTCCACATCTCTGACACAACACCAGTCTGGAAAGACATATTAAACACGCTCGTTAATGGCTAAGTTCCAACTTACATTCTTTAAGGGCTTGAAAATAATTCATCGGGTCCGGGAACTTATTTTGCTTCAGTTTAATTACCTGTTTGGTAACCATGTCCCTCCTGATAGTAATATCACTTAAGTGGTTTTCTTCAGGAACTGAATAATTGTTAATTACTGGGATATCATTTATGTCTTCCTGTGTAAAGACTGACAACAAATAATCATTAAATAGAGAACACATTTCCTGTTCATTATCAGTCAGCTGTCCAGCCCAAATTCTCAGTGGTCCCACCTTTTCCTGACTTTTGTCATATATATTTGAAAGAACCCCTTTGGATTAGTCTTTGATTCACTAGCAACTCTAATTTCATAGTCACGTTTAGCCTTTCTAATCGCCTTTTTTACTTCTCTTTTAAGCTGAACATATTGGTCAGTAAGGTTAACCTCTCCTCTTCTGATGCGCCTATAAATTCCCCTTTTCTCCCCTAATAGATGCTTTAGCCTCCTGTTAACCCATTTGGGATCGTTATTATTAGACCTAATTTCTCTCTGGGGAATGTATATACTCTGGGCACTGTGTACATTATTAAGAAAACAATCATAAAAGCAGATCCCTTCATAATCATAAGTATGATTATCGTCAATAAAATCATTAGCTAGATAACCCCAATCAAGATTAGACAGATGTTCCCTAAGTCCATTATAATCGGCAGAACGAAAATCGGGGATTTTTACTGTATTATCATTATTCTTGCATTCCCTGTTAATGCTAAAGGTGATGGATTTGTGATCACTTGCGCCAAGCTCTTCAGTGATCTCCAGATTATTCACGAGTGTTTCCTTATTTGACAAGACTAGGTCTAGCAAATTATTACCCCTGGTAGGCTCTGTCACGCTCTGCTTCAGAAAACAGTCCTGAACTGTTTCCATAAAGTCACTGGACTCCAGATTACCGGTCAAAGAATTCCAGTCAATTTGACTAAAGCTAAAATCCCCTACTATCACTATGTTACTGTGTCCAGAAGCCCTAACAATTTCGTCCCAAAGAAGTCTCTCTCTATATATAATACTTACAATTAGTTTTTCTTGACTTTCTAGAAATTCAACCCGAACAGATTCTCTTACTAATCCATTTATTTTTATACCTGTTTTGATGCAACAATATATTTGTCGTACATATCCTACTCCCCTCCTTTCCTATATATCTATCTACACGAAACATATCTACATATTATTCCACGTATCCACAGCTCTAAAAACCTGTAGGGCACTCAGCTCACATACTGAGGTTCGTGGTTCGATCCCCGATACTGGTGGAAACATTCGGGTGTGTTTCCTACAGACACCTGCTGTCCATGTTCGCCTATTATCAAGCAGGTACCTGAGTGTTAGACAACTGATGTGGATCGCATCTTGGGGGCAATTTGCCCGAAATGCTTGCTGTGTAGTATGTTAATGATGACAGTTATGGTCTGTATAAGTGGTATCATATACTTGTGGAAGTATAGATAATTATTTTTGGTTATACCACAGGGGCTGATATTACTGTGCCTTCCTACCCTGCCAGGAAGTTAGCTGACCATGCAGCCCTCCATCACGACTATATCACTGTGCCTTCCTACCCTGCCAGGAAGTTAGCTGACCATGCAGCCCTCCATCACGACTATATCACTGTGCCTTCCTACCCTGCCAGGAAGTTAGCTGACCATGCAGCCCTCCATCACGACTATATCACTGTGCCTTCCTACCCTGCCAGGTAGTTAGCTGACCATGCAGCCCTCCATCACAACTATATCACTGTGCCCTCCTACCCTGCCAGGAAGTTAGCTGACCATGCAACCCTCCATCACAACTATATCACTGTGCCTTCCTACCCTGCCAGGAAGTTAGCTGACCATGCAGCCCTCCATCACGACTATATCACTGTGCCTTCCTACCCTGCCAGGAAGTTAGCTGACCATGCAGCCCTCCATCACGACTATATCACTGCGCCCTCCTACCCTGCCAGGTAGTTAGCTGACCATGCAGCCCTCCATCACAACTATATCACTGTGCCTTCCTACCCTGCCAGGAAGTTAGCTGACCATGCAACCCTCCATCACAACTATATCACTGTGCCCTCCTACCCTGCCAGGAAGCTAGCTGACCATCCAGCCCTCCATCACGACTACTTTCTAAAGCCAGCGCTCTGGAGCAAATACACGACCTACAGACAAAAAAATATCACAGACTATCTACGCTGATGGCTGCCTTAACCCTGACAGCGGGACGGCAGGAAGTGTTGTTCTTGGCTTTAAATGGCATGGTGATACCAAAAAACTATGGAGGAAACGTGTGTACACTTCAGGACATTAATTTAAGGAAACGTTTCCTTCAATATCTTCAACTGTACACAAACGTCCTTTACCACAGTGCTGCTACTGTAAACCGGACTGAGTTGCAAAAGGATTAATAACCGGGTTCCACTTCAGAAAATGAACTCTAGATAAATGGTTCAGAAAACCGACAAGTTGATAAATTAGACATGTGCAACACTTGGGTATCTTTAATGAGAAAACGTTTCGGCACAGAGTGACTTCATCAGTCTAATACAAATAGTGGTGAATATCACCATCGACTCCAGGCTGAGGGACTGATTACCAGAAACTCCTTACGATCTTCACCACTCTTCCTTATATTGGACTGACGAAAGCTACTGTGTGGCGAAACGTTGACCCCCCGGAACACCTTCCTGGTAGACTCCAGGAGGGTATTCCAGGGGTATTCATTACCAAAATTTATACTACAAGGATTTCCTACCTATATACCAACCCAAGGAACACTGAACCTAAACAACATCACCTAACTCGCTGCTGGAGCTGTTATGTCTACAACTAAATCAATTATTGTCCCTTAAAGGACAAGAAATACCGCTTCGGAATGTGGTAGTGAGTCGTGGTAGTGAGAGCCGCACCGTCAAAGACTTCCATCAGCCAGAGAAAGCGTCTCGACTGTAAGAGTAGCTGTTGTACCCTTGCAGTCAGATATCCAATGAAGGTAATAGCTTGTTGGATCTAAATGTTGTAAAATACCGACACGATGGAAAAATAAACAAATATTGGCTACGTTTCGCCCACACAGTGGACTTTATCAAGGCATAAACAGATCTCATGTACACTTGACCCAGGTAGATCTGTTTGTAACTTGATCAAGCCCACTGTGTGGGCGAAACGTAGCCAATAAAGAATCATATACTGCGTATGTGTTTATTTTAAGATAAATTAGAGAAAAGAAGAAACTCAGAAGTAAATTTCTCTAGGATCTCAAGAGCTATAACTCAACTTCAGGTACAAACACAGGAAAACCCTGCAAGTCTGACAGTAAGAAATTCTTGCAACAGTATTCCAAGGCTGAGGGACTGACTACCTCAAATTACATCTTCGCGTCTCCCACTGATTCGAACTGAAGAGAAACGTCTGCATAAACATATCCAAGTCTTGCACAAGTGTTATACATGTCTTATTCGTCTACCAATCAACACATCGGTGGTCTCCCACCAAGGCAGAGTAACCCGAAAAAGGAGAAACACTTATTATCATTCACACCATCACTGTCTTGCAAGAAGCGTGCTGACACTACAGTTCAAACCTACAACACCTCTGCTTCAAAGTGCAGGCACCGTACTTACCACCTCCAGGACTCAAGTCTGGCTAACCAGTTTCCCTGAATCCCTTCATAACTGTTACCTTGCTCACACTCCAATATGATCTCACAATAAAGAGTGTGGCCTGTCGAGGGGTCTTTACAATCAATAAACTGCTCCACCTTAACTACCAAACATGAATTTTCAATCTGAAGACCCCTCAAGGAAGGTTCCTTGATGTTGGTGAGGGGCTCTTGATTTAGGGAATTGGATCTGTGCTCCAGTTCCCCGAATTAAGCCTGAATGCCTTCCACATCCCCCCCCCCCCAGGCGCTGTATAATCCTCCGGGTTTAGCGCTTCCCCCTTGATTATAATAATAATAATCAATCTGAAGAAACATTTAGTATCACAAACGACGGACATTTCTATTTCAATTAACCCTCCAAACACCATCAATCAGGCTGCAGCTGCCTCACTCTCAACATGGCGGAAGATACCCGTGAGGAAGATAACGAAGGTCTTGTACCAGTCTACAATTCGTCTACAATGAAGATACCCAGATACCGAACATGTGTCTTAACTTTCATCTTGTCGGTACTGTATACCTTTCTTGCACAACTTGTCAGACACTGCAACATCATGGAATCTCTTTGGGAAGGACCTACTTCCACTGGGGAATCCCGCCTACCAGTGATTATGCCCTCGTCTGCTTCCCGTCCCTATCCACTGACACCTATATAACCACCAGTCTTCTTGTCTTTGCTCCAGATTCTCCTCCACCACGATGCTGTGAACACTAACTCCAAGACTGAGGGACTGATTACCTCATCTTCTGTATATAGTCCTACTGTCTTCAAGTTATGTCCTAGAATCTGTATTGATAAAGCCACTGGAGGGCGAAACGTCTACAATAAAGATACCCAGATGTTGCACATGTGTCTAAATCCTTCATCATTCGATCATCATAAGGCCAATATAGGCTTTTTATGATAAATATAACAGGAACAACGTGCTCGCTAAGGACACAAAATCACAATACCGAAACTGAAACAGTACACAAATAACCCGCACATAGGAGAAGCTTATGACTGCGTTTCGGTCCGAGTGGGAACATTAACTAGTGACTAACTAATCGCTAAGGGACTCCATACCTGACTCCTCAATCGTACTGTAAAATACGCCATAACAGACTCACAGGCTAACGCGACGGTCTGGAGTTTTGAGACTCTGATCGTGGGTTCTATCCCCGCCCGTGGTATAGTTTTTTTTACGCCAAAACAGAACTGATGAATTAGCAAAGGCCCTGAAGGAGGGAGTAGATTATAATCTTCCGCTGCCAGTTAACAGTTTGAGAACAATAATACGAACTTCAACTGAAGTTTATTGACTTAAGACTGAGAGAGATTGATACCAGTCCATCTATCATCATTCTATCATACAGGAGGTGCAACATGTCTATGGTACATCCAAGAAAATAAGCAAATTCTTTGTGTAAACCTTTGTGATACATCCCAACAAATTGCGTTTGAAAAACACGTATGTAAACGCTACCTGGAGTTTACCTGGAGAGAGTTCCGGGGATCAACGCCCCCGCGGCCCGGTCCGGTGATTGGTTAAAAGTGATCAAGGTCACAGGACCGAAACGTTTTCTAATATGCCCTAGTGTTTGTTTACGTCGTTTTTATAAATTAGATACTTGGACGTCACTACCGCCCGGCTCTGGCTGGATTACCAGTATCTCTGGCAAGGTTAATCACTGAGACACATATTCAACTTCTGGGTATCTCTATTGTAGACGTTTCGCCATCCACTGGCTTTATCAATACAGATTCTAGGTGGCCCGGTGGCCTGGTGGCTAAAGCTCCCGCTTCACACACGGAGGGCCCGGGTTCGATTCCCGGCGGGTGGAAACATTTCGACACGTTTCCTTACACCTGTTGTCCTGTTCACCTAGCAGCAAATAGGTACCTGGGTGTTAGTCGACTGGTGTGGGTGGCATCCTGGGGGACAAGATTAAGGACCACAATGGAAATAAGTTAGACAGTCCTCGATGACGCACTGACTTTCTTGGGTTATCCTGGGTGGCTAACCCTCCGGGGTTAAAAATCCGAACGAAATCTTATCTTATCTTATAAATAGAAGACAGTAGAACACCAACTCCAAGACTGAGGGACTGATTACCTCATCCTTTGTATTTAGTTCTTCTGTCTTCTAATTACATCGTAGAATCAGGATAACCCAAGAAAGTCAGTGCGTCATCGAGGACTGTCTAACTTATTTCCATTGGGGTCCTCAATCTTGTCCCCCAGGATGCGACCCACACCAGTCGACTAACACCCAGGTACCTATTTGCTGCTAGGTGAACAGGACAACAGGTGTAAGGAAACGTGTCGGAATGTTTCCACCCGCCGGGAATCGAACCCGGGCCCTCCGTGTGTGAAGCGGAAGCAAGAGGTGAGAATTTCGCTTATCTGTAGCTCCAGGAGCGACCCATGCTTGTCCTGCCCAGTCTTCAACGTTTCGCCCCTGAAGAGCGAAACGTTGAAGACAATAAAATGGGCCGTGGAAAACGTGTGTGGGGAAAGTTGACGTAAGCGAAAAGTGCCTCTCCAGCTTGACCTGAGGCTAATGAATAAAATATGTGTAAAAACACGGTATCTCTATTTTCGAAACGTTTCGCCTGCACAGCAGGCTTCTTCAGTTAAATACAGAAGTGGTTTTAATTCTGGAGACCGTGGAAGAAATAGAGAGGTAATTTTGAGGTGCTCAGTCCCTCAGTCTTGACAGAAGGTGTTCAGTCCCTCAGTCTTGACAGAAGGTGTTCAGTCCCTCAGTCTTGACAGAAGGTGTTCAGTCCCTCAGTCTTGACAGAAGGTGTTCAGTCCCTCAGTCCTGGCAGAAGGTGTTCAGTCCCTCAGTCTTGACAGAAGGTGTTCAGTCCCTCAGTCTTGACAGAAGGTGTTCAGTCCCTCAGTCTTGACAGAAGGTGTTCAGTCCCTCAGTCTTGACAGAAGGTGTTCAGTCCCTCAGTCTTGACAGAAGGTGTTCAGTCCCTCAGTCTTGACAGAAGGTGTTCAGTCCCTCAGTCCTGGCAGAAGGTGTTCAGTCCCTCAATCTTGACAGAAGGTGTTCAGTCCCTCAATCTTGACAGAAGGTGTTCAGTCCATCAATCTTGACAGAAGGTGTTCAGTCCCTCAGTCTTGACAGAAGGTGTTCAGTCCCTCAGTCTTGACAGGTGTTTAGTCCCTCAGTCTTGACAGAAAGTGTTCAGTCCCTCAGTCTTGACAGAAGGTGTTCAGTCCCTCAGTCTTGACAGAAGGTGTTCAGTCCCTCAGTCTTAATAGGTGTTCAGCCCCTCAGTCTTGACAGAAGGTGTTCAGTCCCTCAGTCTTGACAGGTGTTCAGTCCCTCAGTCTTGACAGGTGTTCAGTCCATCAGTCTTGACAGAAGGTGTTCAGTCCCTCAGTCCTGGCAGAAGGTGTTCAGTCCCTCAATCTTGACAGAAGGTGTTCAGTCCCTCAATCTTGACAGAAGGTGTTCAGTCCCTCAATCTTGACAGGTGTTCAGTCCATCAATCTTGACAGAAGGAATTCAGTCCATCAATCTTGACAGAAGGTGTTCAGTCCATCAATCTTGACAGAAGGTGATCAGTCCCTCAATCTTGACAGAAGGTGTTCAGTCCCTCAATCTTGACAGAAGGTGTTCAGTCCCTCAGTCTTGACAGGTGTTCAGCCCCTCAGTCTTGACAGGTGTTCAGTCCCTCAGTCTTGACAGAAGGTGTTCAGTCCCTCAATCTTGACAGAAGGTGTTCAGTCCCTCAATCTTGACAGAAGGAATTCAGTCCATCAGTCTTGACAGAAGGTGTTCAGTCCCTCAATCTTGACAGAAGGTGTTCAGTCCCTCAATCTTGACAGAAGGAATTCAGTCCATCAATCTTGACAGAAGGTGTTCAGTCCATCAATCTTGACAGAAGGTCTTCAGTCCCTCAGTCTTGACAGGTGTTCAGTCCCTCAGTCTTGACAGGTGTTTAGTCCCTCAGTCTTGACAGGTGTTTAGTCCCTCAGTCTTGATAGGTGTTTAGTCCCTCAGTCTTGACAGGTGTTTAGTCCCTCAGTCTTGACAGGTGTTTAGTCTCTCAGTCTTGACAGGTGTTTAGTCCCTCAGTCTTGACAGGTGTTCAGTCCCTCAGTCTTGACAGGTGTTTAGTCCCTCAATCTTGACAGGTGTTTAGTCCCTCAGTCTTGACAGGTGTTTAGTCCCTCAGTCTTGACAGGTGTTTAGTCCCTCAGTCTTGACAGGTGTTCAGTCCCTCAATCTTGACAGAAGGTGTTCAGTCCCTCAGTCTTGAGAGAAGGTGTTCAGTCCCTCAGTCTTGACAGGTGTTCAGTCCCTCAGTCTTGACAGGTGTTCAGTCCCTCAGTCTTGACAGGTGTTTAGTCCCTCAATCTTGACAGAAGGTGTTCAGTCCATCAATCTTGACAGAAGGTGTTCAGTCCCTCAGTCTTGACAGGTGTTCAGTCCCTCAGTCTTGACAGGTGTTCAGTCCCTCAATCTTGACAGAAGGTGTTCAGTCCATCAATCTTGACAGAAGGTGTTCAGTCCCTCAGTCTTGACAGGTGTTCAGTCCCTCAGTCTTGACAGGTGTTCAGTCCCTCAGTCTTGACAGGTGTTCAGTCCCTCAGTCTTGACAGGTGTTTAGTCCCTCAGTCTTGACAGAAAGTGTTCAGTCCCTCAGTCTTGACAGAAGGTGTTCAGTCCCTCAGTCTTGACAGAAGGTGTTCAGTCCCTCAGTCTTAATAGGTGTTCAGCCCCTCAGTCTTGACAGGTGTTCAGTCCCTCAGTCTTGACAGGTGTTCAGTCCCTCAGTCTTGACAGGTGTTCAGTCCATCAGTCTTGACAGAAGGTGTTCAGTCCCTCAGTCCTGGCAGAAGGTGTTCAGTCCCTCAATCTTGTCAGAAGGTGTTCAGTCCCTCAATCTTGACAGAAGGTGTTCAGTCCCTCAATCTTGACAGAAGGTGTTCAGTTCCTCAATCTTGACAGAAGGTGTTCAGTCCCTCAATCTTGACAGAAGGTGTTCAGTTCCTCAATCTTGACAGAAGGTGTTCAGTCCCTCAGTCTTGACAGGTGTTCAGTCCCTCAGTCTTGACAGGTGTTCAGTCCCTCAGTCTTGACAGAAGATGTACTACAACAAAGACAGAAGAACAACAAAGACAGTAGTACTACAACAAATAACCAGGAAGGCTAGATAATACGTCAAGTGTTCTCAGAATCATTTAAATCTTAATAAAATTTTAAGTGGGTTTAAACTCAGAGATTCAGTTTCCTGGTTGAAACTAACACTGTGCTACGAGGAACTTGTCTGACACAATTAACAAACATTCTCTTAAATATTTCTAGAGGTTAAGTTCACTGTTTGAGATTACACATAGTTTGCCTGCAGTTACTCTCTCTCTCTCTCTCTCTCTCTCTCTCTCTGTCTCTGTCTCTCTCTCTCTCTCTCTCTCTCTCTCTCTCTCTCTCTCTCTCTCTCTCTCTCTCTCTCTCTCTCTCTCTCTCTCTCTCTCTCTCTCTCTCTCTCTCTCTCTCTGTGTGTGTGTGTGTGTGTGTGTGTGTTAGTTACCGGGAATCTCACCAATAAACCACTGATACCATCTGAAAGCCTCAGTAACAAATCTAACACACACACACACACACACACACACACACACACACACACACACACACACACACACACACACACAGGGGAATGTCCTATGAAGAAAGATTAAGGGAAATCGGCCTGACGACACTGGAGGACAGGAGGGTCAGGGGAGACATGATAACGACATATAAAATACTGCGTGGAATAGACAAGGTGGACAAGGACAGGATGTTCCAGGGAGGGGACACAGAAACAAGAGGCCACAATTGGAAGTTGAAGACACAAATGAGTCAGAGAGATAGTAGGAAGTATTTCTTCAGTCATAGAGTTGTAAGGCAGTGGAATAGCCTAGAAAATGACGTAGTGGAGGCAGGAACCATACACAGTTTTAAGACGAGGTTTGATAAAGCTCATGGAGCGGGGAGAGAGAGGGCCTAGTAGCAACCGGTGAAGAGGCGGGGCCAGGAGCTCGGACTCGACCCCCGCAACCTCAACTAGGTGAGTACACACACACACACACACTACACAGGTATGAGGAACTTCCTGCAGGAGGTTCAGTGGGACAGAGAACTGGTAGGAAAGTCAGTAAACGAGATGATGGAATATGTGGCAACAAAGTGCAAGGAGGCAGAGGAAAGGTTTGTTCCCAAGGGAAATAGAAATAATAGGAAGACCAAAGCGAGTCCTTGGTTTACCCGAAGGTGTAGGGAGGCAAAAACTAAGTGCACCAGAGAATGGAAAAGGTACAGGAGGCAAAGGACCCAGGAAAATAAGGAGATTAGTAGAAGAGCCAGAAACGAGTATGCACAGATAAGGAGGGAGACCCAGAGACAGTACGAGAACGACATAGCATCGAAAGTCAAGTCTGACCCGAAACTGCTGTATAGCCACATTAGGAGGAAGACAACAGTCAAAGACCAGGTGATCAGGCTGAGGAAAGAAGGTGGAGAACTCACATGAAACGATCAAGAGGTATGTGAGGAGCTCAACATGAGATTTAAGGAAGTATTTACAGTAGAGACAAGAAGACTCTGGGAGGACAGAACAGAGGGGGACATCAGCAAGGAATATACCAACAAGTGTTGGACGACATACATACAAATGAGGAGGAGGTGAAGAAGCTGCTAAGGGACATCGATACCTCAAAGGCAATGAGACCGGACAACATCTCCCCGTGGGTCCTTAGAGAGGGAGCAGAAATGCTGTGTGTGCCACCAACCACAATCTTCAACACATCCCTGGAAACTGGGCAACTACCTGAGGTATGAAAGACGGCAAATGTAGTTGCCATTTTTAAAAAAGGAGACAGAAAAGAGGCACTAAACTATAGGCCAGTGTCACTGACGTGTATAGTATGCAAAGTCATGGAGAAGATTATCAGGAGGAGAGTGGTGGAGCACCTGGAACGGAACAAGATTATAAACGACAACCAGCACGGATTTATGGAAGGCAAAATCCTGTGTCACAAACCTTCTGGAGTTTTAGGATAAAGTAACAGAAGTAAGAGACGAGAGAGAGGAGTGGGTTGATTGCATCTTCACACACACACACACTGGTACAGGGATTAGTCCTCTGGTGACCGAAACTTCAAATATGATGCAATAAGTGTCAGGTGGTAACAGGATAACAGAAGGTCAGAAACAGTAAACAGACTGCAACAGTAACAATAAACAGAATGCAACAGTAACAACTGAAGGCGAGGAAATAATTTTTGCGTAGTGAATTTTTACACAATGATTTCTATATGATGAGTTTCTATATGATGAGTTTCTATATGATGAGTTTCTATATGATGAGTTTCTATATGATGAGTTTCTATATGATGAGTTTCTATATGATGAGTTTCTATATGATGAGTTTCTATATGATGAGTTTCTATATGATGAGTTTCTATATGATGAGTTTCTATATGATGAGTTTCTATATGATGAGTTTCTATATGATGAGTTTCTATATGATGAGTTTCTATATGATGAGTTTCTATATGATGAGTTTCTGTATGATGAGTTTCTATATGATGAGTTTCTATATGATGAGTTTCTATATGATGAGTTTCTGTATGATGAGTTTTACATATTTAAAAATATTCCTGATGATTTACACTTACGGACATTAAGGGGAAACGTTTTGCCACTCTTCGCTTCTGCAGTCATAATGAAGAAGCTTCTTGTGGCGAAACGTGTTTTTAGATATATTGTCGGTATTACCATATTTTTTCAAGACATCTGAAACTCTTGGGTATATTTACGTATGAAACGTTTCGCCTGCACAGCAGGTTTCTTCAGTCGATTGCAGAGGTTATTTTATGTCTAGGGATCGTGGAGAAAAAAGGGTTTGTAGCCCATCAGGTTTGAGGTGGTCAGTCCATCAGTCTTGAGAAGTGGTGGTCAGTTCCTCAGTCTTGAGAAGTGGTGGTCAGTTCCTTAGTCTTCAGATGTGGTGGTCAGTCCATCAGTCTTGAGAAGTGGTGGTCAGTTCCTCAGTCTTGAGAAGTGGTGGTCAGTTCCTTAGTCTTGAGAAGTGGTGGTCAGTTCCTTAGTCTTCAGATGTGGTGGCCAGTTCCTTAGTCTTGAGAAGTGGTGGTCAGTTCCTCAGTCTTGAGAAGTGGTGGTCAGTTCCTTAGTCTTGAGAAGTGGTGGTCAGTTCCTTAGTCTTCAGATGTGGTGGCCAGTTCCTTAGTCTTGAGAAGTGGTGGTCAGTTCCTTAGTCTTCAGATGTGGTGGTCAGTTCCTTAGTCTTGAGAGGTGGTGGTCAGTTCCTCAGTCTTGAGAAGTGGTGGTCAGTTCCTTAGTCTTGAGAGGTGGTGGTCAGTTCCTCAGTCTTGAGAAGTGGTGGTCAGTTCCTTAGTCTTGAGAGGTGGTGGTCAGTTCCTCAGTCTTGAGAAGTGGTGGTCAGTTCCTTAGTCTTGAGAGGTGGTAGTCAGTTCCTCAGTCTTGAGAAGTGGTGGTCAGTTCCTCAGTCTTGAGAAGTGGTAGTCAGTTCCTCAGTCTTGAGAAGTGGTGGTCAGTTCCTCAGTCTTGACAAGTGGTGGTCAGTTCCTTAGTCTTGAGAAGTGGTAGTCAGTTCCTCAGTCTTGACAAGTGGTGGTCAGTTCCTCAGTTTTGAGAAGTGGTGGTCAGTTCCTCAGTCTTGAGAAGTGGTAGTCAGTTCCTCAGTCTTGAGAAGTGGTGGTCAGTTCCTCAGTTTTGAGAAGTGGTGGTCAGTTCCTCAGTTTTGAGAAGTGGTGGTCAGTTCCTCAGTTTTGAGAAGTGGTGGTCAGTTCCTCAGTTTTGAGAAGTGGTGGTCAGTTCCTCAGTTTTGAGAAGTGGTGGTCAGTTCCTCAGTTTTGAGAAGTGGTGGTCAGTTCCTCAGTTTTGAGAAGTGGTGGTCAGTTCCTCAGTTTTGAGAAGTGGTTTACCTGGAGTTTTTCTGGAGAGGGTTTCTTGGGTCAACGCCCCCGCGGCTCTGTCTGAGACCAGGCCTCATGGTGGATCAGGGCCTGATCAACCAGGCTGTTACTGCTGGCCGCACGCAAGCTGACGTACGAACCACTGCCCGGATGATCAGGTACTGACTTTAGGTGCCTGTCCAGTGCCTTCTTGAAGACAGTCAGGGGTCTATTGGTAATCCCCCTTATGTATGCTGGGAAGTAGTTGAACAGTCTTGGGCCCCGGACACTTATTGTGTTGTCTCTCAGTGTACTCGTGGCGCCCCTGCTTTTCATCGGGGGAATGTTGCATCTCCTGCCGAGTCTTTTGCTTTCATATGGAGTGATTTTCGTGTGCAGGTTTGGTACCAATCCCTCCAGAACTTTCCAAGTGTATATTATCATGTATCTCTCTCGCCTGTGTTCCAGGGAATACAGATCAAGGACCTTCAACCGTTCCCAGTAGTTTAGGTGCCTTATCGCACTTACGTGTGTCGTGAAAGTTCATTGTACACTCTCCAGGTCTGCAATGTCGCCAGCCTTGAAGGGGGCCGTTAGTGTACAGCAATATTCTAGCCTAGAGAGCACAAGCGATTTGGTGGTAAGTTCTTCAGTCTTGAGAGGTGGTGGTCAGTTCCTTAGTCTTGAGAAGTGGCGATCAGTCCCTCAGCCTGAGAGACTGATGTATTTAAGGATGGCAGTCCCAATCAATACCTCCAGGGACCTGGAACTCGAGTCATTCCACTTACTGGCTCCCAGGACCTCCCTCAGTCCTGCCACCGAGTACGCAGCACCACCAAGTTCATCCATCACTTACTATCAAACTTAAGAAATTCCAAAGATTTACAATCTAGTCCCGTAGCTGAGCGAACTATAACGAAACAATAAAACCCAGAATGCACGTTACTGGAAAAACGAAGAATAATGAGAGATCGGGTGGATAGGAAGAGGCAATTTAAGATGAGATTAATACAATTTACAGAGCAAAGAAGAAAGTTGAAAACCGTAGTCGAACGATACTTTGAGAAAAGAAATTTTTTGATTAGATTTCGGTTCATTTCAGACCATTATCAAGTCTTTAAATGTTGATCCAGGAAGTACAATGTCTGCACTCTGAAGGAGAGGTTTGGGATATTGACGGTTTGGAGGGTTATGTTGGGTCACCCTGCCTCGGTGGGTCACCCTGCCTCGGTGGGTCACCCTGCCTCGGTGGGTCACCCTGCCTCGGTGGGTCACCCTGCCTCGGTGGGTCACCCTGCCTCGGTGGGTCACCCTGCCTCGGTGGGTCACCCGGCCTCGGTGGGTCACCCTGCCTCGGTGGGTCAACCTGCCTCGGTGGGTCACCCTGCCTCGGTGGGTCACCCTGCCTCGGTGGGTCACCCTGCCTCGGTGGGAGACGGCCGACTTGTTAAATATATATATATATATATATATATATATATATATATATATATATATATATATATATATATATATATATATATATATATATATATATATATATATATATATATATATATATATATATATATATATATATATATATATATATATATATATATATATCTTGATGATGAGTCTTGTTCATGAGTCTTGATGATGAGTCTTGATGATGAGTCTTGATGATGAGTCTTGTTCATGAGAGCACAGTCTTGATGATGAGTCTTGATGATGAGTCTTGTTGATGAGTCTTGATGATGAGTCTTGTTGATGAGTCTTGTTGATGAGTCTTGATGATGAGTCTTGATGATGAGTCTTGTTGATGAGTCTTGATGATGAGTCTTGATGATGAGTCTTGTTGATGAGTCTTGTTGATGAGTCTTGATGATGAGTCTTGATGATGAGTCTTGATGATGAGTCTTGATGATGAGTCTTGATGATGAGTCTTGATGATGAGTCTTGTTGATGAGTCTTGTTGATGAGTCTTGATGATGAGTCTTGATGATGAGTCTTGATGATGAGTCTTGTTCATGAGTCTTGATGATGAGTCTTGATGATGAGTCTTGTTGATGAGTCTTGATGATGAGTCTTGATGATGAGTCTTGATGATGAGTCTTGTTGATGAGTCTTGATGATGAGTCTTGATGATGAGTCTTGATGATGAGTCTTGTTGATGAGTCTTGATGATGAGTCTTGATGATGAGTCTTGATGATGAGTCTTGATGATGAGTCTTGATGATGAGTCTTGATGATGAGTCTTGATGATGAGTCTTGATGATGAGTCTTGATGATGAGTCTTGTTGAGTCTTGATGATGAGTCTTGATGATGAGTCTTGAGATGAGACTTGATGATGAGTCTTGATGATGAGTCTTGATGATGAGTCTTGATGATGAGTCTTGATGATGAGTCTTGATGATGAGTCTTGATGATGAGTCTTGATGATGAGTCTTGATGATGAGTCTTGATGATGAGTCTTGTTGATGAGTCTTGTTGATGAGTCTTGTTGATGAGTCTTGATGATGAGTCTTGATGATGAGTCTTGATGATGAGTCTTGTTGATGAGTCTTGATGATGAGTCTTGAAGATGAGTCTTGATGATGAGTCTTGATGATGAGTCTTGATGATGAGTCTTGATGATGAGTCTTGGAAATATAAACACAAATGCAGTATAATGTGATCCTTTATTGACAACGTTTCGCCCACACAGTGGGATTTTTCAAGTCACACACAGATCTACCTGGGGTGGAAGGTACGGGAGTATTTATAGTCAGGTTCAGAATGTTGAGGTCAGGTGGAGAATGCTGCATCTGATGATCTACCGGGTGGGGTTATAGAGTCTTGGGTAGCTTTGCAGGGGTATTGGACAAGTTGTGAGTAGACCTTCTGCAGTGTTCTATGTTCTTATGTGGGATAGCGATGAAGAAGTTTCTTGGCGAGTGGTTCAGCTATGTTATAGAAGCCATTGTTCTGGTTGAAATTGTTGGTTATAGAGATAAGCGATGATTCCAGGATTCTTCGGTATTGAGTGTTGTCTTCTGTGGAGATAAGTCTTGAGTTTCTGTGGTTAATTAAATGGTTCTGTGAATTGCGATGTTGTACACAGGCATTCCTTGTATCGTCAGTCGTGCTTGCATATTGGTGTTCTGAAATACGTGTTTGGAGGTCCCTTGATGTTTCGCCCACGTATAACTTGTTGCAGTCATTACAAGGGATTATGTATACCCCTGCAGAGGATGGAAGCTTGTCCTGTCTACTACTGGTGATGTCCTTGATGGTCGTGGTTGTGGAGGTAGATACTTGGAATGATGTTTTGGCAAAGATGTTGGAAACATGTTTGGCAATGGAGTTGGTGGGGAGGACTATGTATCTCTTCTCGGCAGTGTCTTCTCTGGGTGTGTTGAAGATGTTTAATGCCCGCCGTCTGCAGTCTCTGATGAAGTGACGAGGATAGTGGAGTTTAGAAAATACTTGTTCAATTATAGTGCATTCTTCCTCAAGGAACTCATTGCTGCAGATTCTGAGTGCACGTAGGAAGAAGCCTATAATTACACCACGTTTGGTTTTGGTGTCGTGGTGAGAGTAGAAGTGGAGAAGATCGTTTTGGTTGGAGGATTTTCATTGTGTCGGTATTTTATACCATTTATTACCAGAATGAATGATCTTGACGTCACACCTCAGGAGTGTGGAACATAAGGAGACATAGTCACGATATTAAAAATGATTTTTGATGAATACAACCTGACCAGCAAACTATTCTCTGGATCACTGCGTATAGTGCCTCATTATCTAGGCTCTGCCCCTGCGGGCCGCTAGTACTAACAGTCTGGTTAACCAGTTAACAAGGAAACCTGTCTTTTGGCCAGACTATGACATTTAATATTTATGATTCTCTGTTAAATTTAGTTAATTTAACTTAGATTCATATATAGCCATAGCGATATATGTACTAACAACCTCACGCAAGTGAAATCCAAGATGCTTACCCAAGCACTAGAGCTCAACACCCGTAAACTGAGCTAGGTAAATACACAGGCACATCATCCTTCACTTCGTTACATATGTGAGATTTATTGTGACTCAGTAAACGACAGTCTTATGGTAACATAGCAGTCACCTGATACAGCCTTGATACATCCTTGATGCAGCCTTGATACATTCTTGATACAGCCTTGACACACACTTGATACAGCCTTGGCACATTCTTGATACATCCTTGATACAGCCTTGATACATTCTTGATACAGCCTTGATACATCCTTGATGCAGCCTTGATACATCCTTGATACAGCCTTGACACACACTTGATACAGCCTTGATACATCCTTGATGCAGCCTTGACATACCCTTGATGCAGCCTTGATACATCCTTGATGCAGCCTTGATGCAGTCTTGATACAGCCTTGACACACCCTTGATACAGCCTTGATACATTCTTGATACAGCCTTGACACACACTTGATACAGCCTTGACACACCCTTGATACAGCCTTGATACATTCTTGATACCTTGACACACCCTTGATACAGCCTTGATACATTCTTGATACAGCCTTGATACACCCTTGATGCAGCCTTGGCACATCCTTGATACAGCTTTGACACACACTTGATACAGCCTTGGCACATTCTTGATACAGCCTTGGCACATTCTTGATACAGCCTTGACACACCCTTGATGCAGCCTTGGCACATCCTTGATGCAGCCTTGACACACCCTTGATGCAGCCTTGACACACCCTTGATGCATCCTTGACATACCCTTGATGCAGCCTTGACACACCCTTGATACAACCTTGACATACCCTTGATGCAGCCTTGATGCAGTCTTGATACAGCCTTGACACACCCTTGATCCAGCCTTGACACATCCTTGATACAGCCTTGACACACCCTTGATGCAGTCTTGGCACACCCTTGATGCAGCCTTGATACAACCTTGACATACAGTTGATACAGCCTTGATGCAGTCTTGATACAGCCTTGGTGCAGCCTTCACACAGCCTTGATACAACCTTGATACAGCCTTGATACAGCCTTGATGCAGTCTTGATACAGCCTTGGTGCAGCCTTCACACAGCCTTGATACAACCTTGATACAGCCTTGATGCAGTCTTGGTACAGCCTTGGTGCAGCCTTCACACAGCCTTGATACAACCTTGATACAGCCTTGATGCAGTCTTGATACAACCTTGACATACCCTTGATACAGCCTTGATGCAGTCTTGATACAGCCTTGGTGCAGCCTTCACACAGCCTTGATACAACCTTGATACAGCCTTGATGCAGTCTTGATACAGCCTTGGTGCAGCCTTCACACAGCCTTGATACAACCTTGATACAGCCTTGATGCAGTCTTGGTACAGCCTTGGTGCAGCCTTCACACAGCCTTGATACAACCTTGATGCAGCCTTGACGTAGTCCTGACAGCCTGGACACAGCCCTGACACACCCTTGACACAGCCTTGACGTAGCCCTGACCTGGTACTAGCCTGGTTAACCAGGCTGTTGCTGCTAGTGGCCTACTGACCCACACATCCATCACAACCTGGTTTTAAAAGTTCTCATATTCCACCATCATTTCCTCCATCTTTGTCCCATTTGTGAATTGTTCTTTCTAGCAATGAGCAGAGATATTACTGATACATGAAAGATATTTAAGGGCCTGGCCCCTAGTGCACACACTGCTACAACACCTTACTGGAGTGGAAGATATAGGAGAAAGTGTGGCATAAGAACAATGACAAACTGGGGAGCCATGGACACTATCAGAGAACACTGTGTCAACATCCGTATCCCAAGACTCAATATATTACCAGTAGAAATCAGAAATATTGCCAGAACGAAAATAGCTTTTAAGAAGAGGCCATACAGCTTCCTTTTATAAGTACCTGATTAACCGGGTTGTGATGGCAATGTGGGCTTCTAGAACGCCAGGAGGTGAGACGTAGGTCACTTTGGGAGGTCAGGTCCCTCTCAAATCCAGCCGTTCTCACTAGTAGAGGTTGTCGAAGTTGATTTCAGGTCTGTACCAAGATACTGATACCAAGATGGACTGATTACATCGTCTTCAAGTCTCTTCTGCTTCTATCAACTTTTCTGTACTCGACTGAAGAAGCCTACTGTGTAGGCGAAACGTTTCGAAATAAAGATACCCAAGTATTGCACACGTTTCTAATTCATCTACAAACCATAGATGATATCAGTGACAGACTGTTCAACAGCCTCCCACCAGCCTTAAGGGAAATTACCAATAGACCCCTGGTTGTCTTCAAGAGGGAGCTGGATAGATACCTAGTCAGTGCCGGATCAGCCGGGCTGTGGTTCGTACGTTATACTACGTGCAGCGAGCAGCAACAGTCTCGTTGATCAAGCCCTGATCCACCAGGAGGCCTGGTCATGGACCGGGCCGCGGGGACGTTGATCCCCGGAATGCCCTCCAGGTAGACTCCAGGTTCAATATAGAAAGTTCCTGGTTATGTAGAGAATTTCCCGCAATTGAGGCTAATTTTGTCCCCAGGATGCGACCCACACCAGTCGACTAACACCCTATTACCTACTTACTGTTAGGCGAATAAGGGCACCAGGTGTAAGGCAACACTCAGGCCCTGATCCATCGGGAGGCCTGGTCATGGACCGGGCCGCGGGGGCGTTGATCCCCGGAATAACCTCCAGGTAACCTCCAGGTAATCCAGGTAATGTTTCCACTCGTACCGGGGATCGAAACACGGACCTCAATGTGTGTGCCGAGTGCGCTACCAACCGAGATACGGTTGGCAGCGATCTTATACAGACGAGACGTTTCGCCAACTAGTATCTTTTTAAGAACATAAGTAGGAACACTGCAGAAGGCCTACTGGGCCAATACAGAGATTACGTGAAATAAACAGATCCTCACAAATGAATACTATCCCCGAGGCTGAGGGACTGATAACCTCATCTTCCACTATCTCCAGTAGTCTGTTATGAACTGATAAAACACACTGGTTGGCGAAACATCATAATAAAAGTACCCAGGTGCTGCTAATGTGCGTCATATATCATCACAGATCCTGTGTACTGGGGACTGATGCTTTAAAACCAGTACAACGACACCCAGAAATCTTCTTAGGCTGTTGTGGAAGGACTCGGAAGACACTTTTTAAAATAGCAACGCTCTTCTTGCCGAATAAGGCAAGCTAAAATTTGTGTATGCAATAATTTCGCCAAAATCATTCTGAACCTAACGAAAAAAATATATTTCACTGTGTTTGTTTAGTATTAAATAATTGTAAACAAATCTAAAATATATAAAGTTGGATTAGGCTAAATTAAACTGAGCTTGTTATAATAAGGTCAGGTAAGTTTTCTAAGGTTCTTTTGGTACAAAAATTATTAATTTTTACTTTAACATAAATGAAAAAAATATATATTTAAACGTATAAGAGAAATTTTTAAAAAGGACTTAATTTTAAATGAGTTCTTGATAATTGACCACTTGGTATCACAATATGCAAAATAACCACTGTGAAAAAAAAAAAACTGAAAAATAACCACTGTGAAAAAAAAAACTGAAAAATAACCACTGTGAAAAATAGCCACTGTGAAAAAATAACAACTGAAAAATAACCACTGTGAAAAATAGCCACTGTGAAAAATAGCCACTGTGAAAAATAGCCACTGTGAAAAATAGCCACTGTGAAAAAATAACCACTGTGAAAAATAGCCACTGTGAAAAAATAACCACTGTGAAAAATAGCCACTGTGAAAAAATAACCACTGTGAAAAATAACCACTGAAAAATAACCACTGTGAAAAATAGCCAGTGAAAAAATAACCATTGTGAAAAATAATCACTGTGGAAAAGTAACCACTGTGAAAAATAACCACAGAAAAAATAACCACTGAAAAAATAACCACTGTGAAAAAAAAATCAGTGTGAAAAAATAACCACTATGAAAAAAACACTGAAAAAATAATCACTGTGAAAAAACACTGAGAAAATAACCACTAAAAAAATAACCACTGTGAAAAATATAACCACTGGAAAAATAACCACTGTGAAAAAAATAACCACTGTGAAAAAAAATAACCACTGTGAAAAAAAATAACCACTGTGAAAAAAAATAACCACTGTGAAAAAAATAACCACTGTGAAAAAAATAACCACTGTGAAAAAAAGCACTGTGAAAAAATAACCACTGTGAAAAAATAAACACTGAATAATAACCACTGTGGAAAAATAACCTCTGAAAAATAATCACTGAAAAATAACCACTGAAAAATAGCCACTGTGAAAAAATAACCACTGTGAAAAATAACCACTGTGGAAAAATAACCACCGTGAAAAATAACGACTGAAAAATTAACCACTGTGAAAAAATAACAACTGTGAAAAATAACCACTGTGTAAAAATAACCATTTTGAAAAAAACACTGAAAAAATGACCACTGTGAAAAAATAACCACTGAAAAAATAATTACTGAAAAAATGACCACTGTGAAAAAATAACAACTGTGAAAAAGTAACCACTGAAAAAATAACCACTGAAAAAAATAACCACTGAAAAAAATAACCACTGTGAAAAAATAACCAATGTAAAAAATAACCACTGAAAAATAACCACTGCGAAAAATAACCACTATGAAAAAATAACCAATGTAAAAAATAACCACTGAAAAAATAACCACTGTGAAAAAACTGCAACTATGAAAAAATAACCACTGTGAAAAATTAACCACTGTGAAAAAATAACCACTGAAAAAATAACCACTGTAAAAAAATAACCACTGTGAAAAAATAACCACTGTGAAAAAATAGCTACTGTGAAAAAATAACCACTGAAAAAGAACCACTGAAAAAATAACCACTGTGAAAAAATCCACTGTGAAAAATAACCACTGTGAGAAAATAACCACTATGAAAAAATAACCACTGAAAAAAATAACCACTGTGAAAAAATAGCCACTGTGAAAAAATAACCACTGTGAAAAAATAACTGAAAAATAACCACTGAAAAAATATTCACTGTGAAAAAATAACCACTGTGAGAAAATAACCACTGAAAAAAATAACCACTATGAAAAAAACAACCACTGAAAAAAATAACCACTGTGAAAAAATAACCACTATGAAAAAATAACCACTGAAAAAAATAACCACTGTGAAAAAATAGCCACTGTAAAAAAATAACCACTGTGAAAAAATAGCCACTGTAAAAAAATAACCACTGTGAAAAAATAACCACTGTGAAAAAATAACCACTGAAAAAATAACCACTGTGAAAAAAAAACTGAAAAAATAACCACTGAAAAAAATAACCACTGAAAAAAATAACCACTGAAGAAATAACCACTGTGGAAAAATAACCACTGAAAAAGAACCACTGAAAAAATAGCCACTGTGAAAAAAAACCACTATAAAAAATAACCACTGAAAAATAACCACTGAAAAATAATTGTGAAAAATAACCACTGAAAAAATAACCACTGTGAAAAAAAAACTGAAAAAATAACCACTGAAAAAAATAACCACTGAAAAAAATAACCACTGAAAAAATAACTACTGGAAAAATAACCACTGTGAAAAATAATCACTATGAAAAAAAAACCACTATGGAAAAAACCAGTGAAAAAAATAACCACTATGGAAAAATAACCACTGTGAAAAAATATCCACTGTGAAAAAATAACCACTGTGAAAAAATAACCACTGTGAAAAAATAACCACTGTGAAAAAATAACCACTGTGAAAAAATAACCACTGTGAAAAAATAACCACTGTGAAAAAATAACCACTGTGAAAAAATAACCACTGTGAAAAAATAACCACTGTGAAAAAATAACCACTGTGAAAAAATAACCACTGTGAAAAAATAACCACTGTGAAAAAATAACCACTGTGAAAAAATAACCACTGTGAAAAAATAACCACTGTGAAAAAATAACCACTGTGAAAAAATAACCACTGTGAAAAAATAACCACTGTGAAAAAATAACCACTGTGAAAAAATAACCACTGTGAAAAAATAACCACTGTGAAAAAATAACCACCTCACTACAGTATATAAGCCACGTCTACGGCCCTATGCTGTACATTCTACAAGATTGATGGACTGAACACATCGACTCCAGGTTGAGGGACTGATTACCTCAAACTCCTCCTCTCCTTACACCTTTCTACTTTGTATTGGACTGATGAAGCCACTGTGTGGCGAAACGTTTCCTGAATAAAGATTCCCACATGTTGCATAAGTGTCTCAATCTTCAACTTGTCGGTTTTTCAAACCATTCAACGCCTGTCTTTTAAGAAAGTTATTCCCCATATAAACAAGAAATTGACAATGGGAATGAGAATGTATTTTTCGAATTCTCGTCTAGAGGTCCCCAGCAGCATGAAAAGTCAAGGAGGACACCATATAAACCATACCCCTGGACGGGATTGAACTCGCGGTCATAGAGTCTCAAAACTCCAGCCCGTCGCGTTAGCCACTAGACCAGCTAGCCACAATAAGGGTCATCCAACTAGGTATATTTCTACACCATAGGAAGGTTAACATAGGCCACCACTGTGACCACAATTGCAAGTTTTTACAGACGAATCTCCAGCTAGCGTGGCCGTGACGAACTCTAGCTCAAGTCCCTTCACTGCCGTCTGTAAAAACTTGCATTTGTGGTCACAGTGGTGGCCTATGCTAACCTTCCTATGGTGTAGAAATATACCTAGTTGGATGAATCTTATTGTGGCTAGCTGGTCTAGTGGCTAACGCGACGGGCTGGAGTTTTGAGACTCTATGACCGCGAGTTCAATCCCGACCGGGGGTATGGTTAGTTTGCAATCGTGTCATTACGATTTCTTGAGTCAGGACACCATATGTCAGGCGAAAATGTTGGTAACGCACTCGCCTCACACCCTGTGTCTGTGGTTCAATCCCCGGCACATGGTCATGATTGTGACCAGATCTACCTGGAGTTCATTACTTTTTTAACTTGTTTAGCTGTTAAACCTTTGGAGTCCAGTCCCTGGGCCAATTAGGTACCTGTGTAATCTTTTGACTACCGCCCACAGGATAGGTATAGGGTGACTACCACCCACAGGATAGGTATGGGGTGACTACCACTCACAGGATAGGTATGGGGTGACTACCACCCACAGGATAGGTATGGGGTGACTACCACTCACAGGATAGGTATGGGGTGACTACCACCCACAGGATAGGTATGGGGTGACTACCACCCACTGGATAGGTATGGGGTGACTACCACCCACAGGATAGGTATGGGGTAGGTATAGGGTGACTACCACCCATAGGATAGGTATGGGGTGACTACCACCCACAGGATAGGTATGGGATGACTACCACCCACAGGATAGGTATGGGGTGACTACCACCCACAGGATAGGTATGGGGTGACTACCACTCACAGGATAGGTATGGGGTGACTACCACCCACAGGATAGGTATGGGGTGACTACCACCCACAGGATAGGTATGGGGTGACTACCACCCACAGGATAGGTATGGGGTGACTACCACCCACAGGATAGGTATAGGGTGACTACCACCCACAGGATAGGTATGGGGTGACTATCACCCACAGGATAGGTATGGGGTGACTACCACCCACAGGATAGGTATGGGGTGACTACCACTCACAGGATAGGTATGGGGTGACTACCACCCACAGGATAGGTATGGGGTGACTACCACTCACAGGATAGGTATGGGGTGACTACCACCCACAGGATAGGTATGGGGTGACTACCACCCACAGGATAGGTATGGGGTAACTACCACCCACAGGATAGGTATGGGGTAACTACCACCCACAGGATAGGTATGGGCTGCATAAAACGTATTAAACCAACTAACCCGGCACATAGTGGCAGCGGTTTAGTGATAAACGCGGCTCACCGTATCGGCTACACTTATCAAACCACACTACCGATTTGTCTTTGTTTGTCGCTCTTATTTAGTTTAACTCTTAAAATGAAAATTATATCACTGTGAAGCGTTTAAGTTTAAACGTTAAGTCCAAGTCAGGACAACGTCACCGTTACGGTTGTATAAATTTCTGACGTTTACTGAGGCTGTTAAACTGACCTGTAATTATCTCTGTTTTTTTTACTCAGTAGGTAATGACAGAATATGATATGAGTAAAAAAACCATACCACGGACGGGGGTAGAACCCGCGGCCAGAGAGTCTCAAAACTCCAGCCCGTCTTGTTAGCCACTGGACCAGCTAGCCACAATAAGATTCGTCCAACTAGGTATATTTCTACACCATAGGAAGGTTAGCATAGGCCACCACTGTGACTACAAATGCAAGTTTTTACAGACGAATCTCCAGCTAGGGTGGCAGTGACGAACTCTAGCTCAAGTCCCTTCACTGCTGTTATAATATGCGTAGCTTGACGCTGAACAGTGGAGAGGACTGGTCATGGACCGGGCCGCGGGGGCGTTGACCCCCGGAACACTCTCCAGGTATACTCCAGGTGGATATGTTGGGGCTGTTTCCTTACACCTGCTGCCTCAGTTCACCTAGCAGTAAGTAGGTACCTGGGTGTTGGTCGACTGGTGTGGGTGGCATCCTGGGTGTTGGTCGACTGGTGTGGGTGGCATACTGGGGGACAAGACTTAAGGGCTGACTATTTTTGGGTTATCCTGAATTGTAAACCCTATGGGTTAAAAATCCGAATAAATCTTAGATTACAATAGTGCAGTAGGCCTATTGGTCCATACTAACGGAACGTCACTGAAACTGATATCTTAGGCTAAAAACACGGGTTGGACAAATATATATCTGAGAAAGCTGAGATTTGAGAAGCTGCTTAACATAGATCAGCTCATCTTAATTAAGCCTCGACTCGTCCAGGAATCGAACCCAGATCCGCTTGTGTGTGAGCAGTACTAGCCTGAGCACTGAGTGCTCAGGCTGTCGAGTGAGAGCACATGCCAGAGAGATGGAAGGTGCTCGTTCATAGAAATACCAGAAGCTAATCCCAACCCTGGCCCATCCCATCCCACTCCCACATACCCCCCAACCCCACTCCCTCCCTGATAACCCAACCTCACCCACTCCCCGACCACTCTCAGACACCCCCACCCCACCCACGCCCTCGAGGGTGGGTGTGGAAGCTGGAGTATAAATACATCTCTACACCACAACAGCATCCCATATCTCATCTCCCAATGCTTGTGAGGACAAAGAGGCCGCTACTCGAGGCTGAGAGTGCTATCACTCGTGAGTACACGTAAGAGTACACGGTCCATATTCAATCTTATCACTATTTACGTTGTGGCAAGAGTGAAGCAGGAGGAGGGACCTGCTGACGTCAAGGTGACGTCAGCAGCAGATACCGTTAATGGAGTTGGTAGTTACCACTGGATGTGCTGGTAGTTACCACTGGATGTGTTGGTAGTTACCACTGGATGTGTTGGTAGTTACCACTGGATGTGCTGGTAGTTATCACTGGATGTGTTGGTAGTTACCACAGGATGTGCTGGTAGTTACCACTGGATGTGCTGGTAGTTACCACTGGATGAGCTGGTAGTTACCACTGGATGTGCTGGTAGTTACCACTGGATGAGCTGGTAGTTTCCACTGGATGAGCTGGTAGTTTCCACTGGATGAGCTGGTAGTTACCACTGGATGAGCTGGTAGTTACCACTGGATGAGCTGGTAGTTACCACTGGATGTACTGGTAGTTACCACTGGATGTGCTGGTAGTTACCACTGGATGTGCTGGTAGTTACCACTGGATGTGCTGGTAGTTACCACTGGATGAGCTGGTAGTTTCTACTGGATGAGCTGGTAGTTACCACTGGATGAGCTGGTAGTTACCACTGGATGTGCTGGTAGTTACCACTGGATGTGCTGGTAGTTACCACTGGATATGCTGGTAGTTACCACTGGATGAGCTGGTAGTTACCACTGGATGTGCTGGTAGTTACCACTGGATGAGCTGGTAGTTTCCACTGGATGAGCTGGTAGTTACCACTGGATGTGCTGGTAGTTACCACAGGATGTGCTGGTAGTTCTATTTAAACAACTGGAAAAGAGCCGGTTGCCGATTTCCGGGGTCGGTTGCCAGTTGTCCGGTTACCGGATGGCCGGGTTAATCAGAGAGCGTTGCATTAAGAACTAGAATGACACGAAATACAATACATTACAAGGCTCTCCGGCTAGTCTTGCTCCGTTACTGAACACAAAATTACGAGAAAATATTCAGGAGGGTATGGCCTGGTCCTAAACATGGCTCTCTGTGTGCCCTTGGCCCTGTGAGTGGCCTGGGCCCTCAACTTACTAGCAAACAAGACCCCAACATCCTTACTGTTCAAATTTTATGCAAATGGTTTGATCATTTTTTTGTATGTCAAGGTTAAATTCTTGCCTTGTGTCACACGTAAGAGTAATGTTATACACACACACACACACACACACACACACACACACACACACACACACCTGAATACCTGATAGGGAGGCAACAACGAGTCATGGTACGCGACGAGGTGTCAGAGTGGGCGCCTGTGACAAGCGGGGTTCCACAGGGGTCAGTCCTAGGACCTGTGCTGTTCTTGGTATATGTGAACGACATAACGGAAGGGATAGACTCAGAAGTGTCCTTGTTTGCGGACGATGTGAAGTTAATGAGAAGAATCAAATCGGATGAGGATCAGGCAGGACTACAAAGAGACCTGGACAGGCTACAAGCCTGGTCCAGCAACTGGCTCCTTGAGTTTAACCCTGCCAAATGCAAAGTCATGAAGACTGGGGAAGGGCAAAGAAGACCGCAGACACAATATAGTTTAGATGGCCAAAGACTGCAAACCTCACTCAAGGAAAAAGATCTGGGGGTGAGTATAACACCGAGCATATCTCCTGAGGCACACATCAATCAGATAACTGCTGCAGCATACGGGCGCCTGGCAAACCTACGGATAGCGTTCCGATACCTCAGTAAGGATTCGTTCAAGACTCTGTATATAATTTACGTCAGGCCCATACTGGAGTATGCAGCACCAGTTTGGAATCCACACCTAGTCAAGCACGTCAAGAAATTAGAGAAAGTGCAAAGGTTTGCAACAAGACTAGTCCCAGAGCTACGGGGATTGTCGTACGAAGAAAGGTTGAGGGAAATCGGCCTGACGACACTGGAGGCCAGGAGGGTCAGGGGAGACATGATAACGACATATAAAATACTGCGCGAAATAGACAAGGTGGACAAAGACGGGATGTTCCAGAGATGGGACACAGACACAAGAGGTCACAATTGGAAGTTGAAGACTCAGATGAATCAAAGGGATGTTAGGAAGTATTTCTTCAGTCATAGAGTAGTCAGGCCGTGGAATAGCCTAGAAAGTGACGTACTGGAGGCGGGAACCATACATAGTTTTAAGGCGAGGTATGATAAAGCTCATGGAGCAGGGAGAGAGAGGACCTAGTAGCAATCAGTGAAGAGGCGGGGCCAGGAGCTATGAATCGACCCCTGCAACCACAAATAGGTAAGTACCCCTCATAGGTCATTACTTAGTGCCAAGAGCAGTGATATAACCCGGTTTTTTAAGTAAACCAGACATAATGCCTTAATATTACCTGGAGTTTACCTGGAGAGAGTTCCGGGGGTCAACGCCCCGGCGGCCCGGACTGTGACCAGGCCTCCTGGTGGATCAGAGCCTGATCAACCAGGCTGTTGCTGCTGGCTGCACGCAAACCAACGTACGAGCCACTCCCCAGCTGGTCAGGAACCGACTTTAGGTGCTTCTCCAGTGCCAGCTTGAAGACTGCCAGGGGTCTGTTAGTAATCCCCCTTATGTATGCTGGGAGGCAGTTGAACAGTCTCGGGCCCCTGACACTTGAAGACTGCCAGGGGTCTGTTAGTAATCCCCCTTATGTATGCTGGGAGGCAGTTGAACAGTCTCGGGCCCCTGACACTTGAAGACTGCCAGGGGTCTGTTGGTAATCCCCCTTATGTATGCTGGGAGGCAGTTGAACAGTCTCGGACCCCTGACACTTGAAGACTGCCAGGAGTCTGTTGGTAATAGGTTGATAAACGCTTTAAAACTAGCATAAATAACTCGCGAAAGAATATTATAACTATTGCTAAACGCTTAAACAACACTAAAAACACTTTAGTCACGTTTTTTAAGGAATAATGAACAAAATTTAAAAATTATAATGAAGGTGACATTGTTGAGTGAGAGATAGTTTAAAATTAGTTTAAAAGTAGTTTAAAAGTAGTTTAAAAGTAGTTTAAAAGTAGTTTAAAAGTAGTTTAAAAGTAGTTTAAAAGTAGTTTAAAAGTAGTTTAAAAGTAGTTTAAAAGTAGTTTAAAAGTAGTTTAAAGGTAGTTTAAAAGTAGTTTAAAAGTAGTTTAAAAGTAGTTTAAAAGTAGTTTAAAAGTAGTTTAAAAGTAGTTTAAAAGTAGTTTAAAAGTAGTTTAAAAGTAGTTTAAAAGTAGTTTAAAAGTAGTTTAAAAGTAGTTTAAAAGTAGTTTAAAAGTAGTTTAAAAGTAGTTTAAAAGTAGTTTAAAGGTAGTTTAAAAGTAGTTTAAAATTAGTTTAAAAGTAGTTTAAAAGTAGTTTAAAAGTAGTTTAAAAGTAGTTTAAAAGTAGTTTAAAAGTAGTTTAAAAGTAGTTTAAAAGTAGTTTAAAAGTAGTTTAAAAGTAGTTTAAAAGTAGTTTAAAAGTAGTTTAAAAGTAGTTTAAAAGTAGTTTAAAAGTAGTTTAAAAGTAGTTTAAAGGTAGTTTAAAAGTAGTTTAAAAGTAGTTTAAAAGTAGTTTAAAAGTAGTTTAAAAGTAGTTTAAAAGTAGTTTAAAAGTAGTTTAAAAGTAGTTTAAAAGTAGTTTAAAAGTAGTTTAAAAGTAGTTTAAAAGTAGTTTAAAAGTAGTTTAAAAGTAGTTTAAAAGTAGTTTAAAAGTAGTTTAAAAGTAGTTTGAAAGTAGTTTAAAAGTAGTTTAAAAGTAGTTTAAAAGTAGTTTAAAAGTAGTTTAAAAGTGGTTTAAAAGTAGTTTAAAAGAGGTTTAAAAGTAGTTTAAAAGTAGTTTAAAAGTAGTTTAAAAGTAGTTTAAAAGTAGTTTAAAAGTAGTTTAAAAGTAGTTTAAAGGTAGTTTAAAAGTAGTTTAAAAGTAGTTTAAAAGTAGTTTAAGAGTAGTTTAAAAGTAGTTTAAAAGTAGTTTAAAAGTAGTTTAAAAGTAGTTTAAAAGTAGTTTAAAAGTAGTTTAAAAGTAGTTTAAAAGTAGTTTAAAAGTAGTTTAAAAGTAGTTTAAAAGTAGTTTAAAAGTAGTTTAAAAGTAGTTCAAAAGTAGTTTAAAAGTAGTTTAAAAGTAGTTTAAAAGTAGTTTAAAAGTAGTTCAAAAGTAGTTTAAAAGTAGTTTAAAAGTAGTTTAAAAGTAGTTTAAAAGTGGTTTAAAAGTAGTTTAAAAGTAGTTTAAAAGTGGTTTAAAAGTAGTTTAAAAGTGGTTTAAAAGTAGTTTAAAAGTAGTTTAAAAGTAGTTTAAAAGTAGTTTAAAAGTGGTTTAAAAGTAGTTTAAAAGTAGTTTAAAAGTGGTTTAAAAGTAGTTTAAAAGTAGTTTAAAAGTAGTTTAAAAGTGGTTTAAAAGTAGTTTAAAAGTAGTTTAAAAGTAGTTTAAAAGTAGTTTAAAAGTGGTTTAAAAGTAGTTTAAAAGTAGTTTAAAAGTAGTTTAAAAGTAGTTTAAAAGTAGTTTAAAAGTAGTTTAAAAGTAGTTTAAAAGTAGTTTAAAAGTAGTTTAAAAGTAGTTCAAAAGTAGTTTAAAAGTAGTTTAAAAGTAGTTTAAAAGTAGTTCAAAAGTAGTTTAAAAGTAGTTTAAAAGTAGTTTAAAAGTAGTTTAAAAGTGGTTTAAAAGTAGTTTAAAAGTAGTTTAAAAGTGGTTTAAAAGTAGTTTAAAAGTAGTTTAAAAGTAGTTTAAAAGTAGTTTAAAAGTAGTTTAAAAGTAGTTTAAAAGTAGTTTAAAAGTAGTTTAAAAGTAGTTTAAAAGTAGTTTAAAAGTAGTTTAAAAGTAGTTTAAAAGAAGTTTAAAAGTAGTTTAAAAGTAGTTTAAAAGTAGTTTAAAAGTGGTTTAAAAGTAGTTTAAAAGTAGTTTAAAAGTAGTTTAAAAGTAGTTTAAAAGTAGTTTAAAAGTAGTTTAAAAGTGGTTTAAAAGTAGTTTAAAAGTGGTTTAAAAGCAGTTTAAAAGTAGTTTAAAAGTAGTTTAAAAGTAGTTTAAAAGTAGTTTAAAAGTAGTTTAAAAGTAGTTTAAAAGTGGTTTAAAAGTAGTTTAAA
>NC_091391.1:3419727-3424836 GCF_038502225.1 Cherax quadricarinatus
TAATAATAATAATAATAATAATAATAATAATAATAATAATAATAATAATAATAATAATAATAATAATAATATTAATAATAATAATAATAATAATAATAATAATAATAATAATAATAATAATAATAATAATAATAATAATAATAATAATAATAATAATAATAATAATAATAATAATAATAATAATAATAATAATAATAATAATAATAATAATAATAATAATAATAATAATAAATAATAATAATAATAATAATAATAATAATAATAATAATAATAATAATAATAATAATAATACAGTGGTGCCCCAAGTCTCGTACAGCTCCCAACTCGAACAATTATATAAGTTCATTATTGTAAGTGCTTTTGTAAGTGTATTTCTGGGGTCTGAAACGGACTAATCTAATTTACATTATTCCTTATGGGAACAAAATTCATTCAGTAACGACACTCGAACAGCCTGCTGGAACGGATTATGTACGAAACTCGGGGTACCACTGTACTTGATCTCAGCAAAGGAGAATGACATTTAGATGGGCATGCAGAAAGTCCCTTAGTATACACAGCATTTTGGGCAAACTTAAGCTTAAAGCAGTGTTTTGATACTAAGCTCCTGGTATATCATTCAATAATAAATCGTGTAAATTCTTTTAGCGATTTTTTTTTGACGATAAAACCAGTCAGAATTAGGGGCACTAGGGTGTCTTCTTTACCGGAAAATACGATAACTAAAAATTGGAAATTTTACCAGCCAAAACTTTATATTACTACATTACAGATTGAAATTCTTCGTAATCCTAGATTTTCTAGCCTCAGAGAGATCTTACACAGTACGTGACAGTTAAATACCCAATTGTTAAATCATTTATTTTAGACTATTGGGATAATTCCCCCAAAAATTGCTGCTGGTTAATTGAAAGTAAAGAGTCTGTATAAATAGAGTGAAATCTGAATGGGGTCCAGCCACTAGTGGCGTACCACAGGAACCACTCTTGTTTATAATATATATTAAATGACCTTGACCAAGGAGTAATAAGTTGCACGAGTAAATTCGTTAATAACTCAAAAATAAGCTGAGTAACTCTGGATAGCTCTATACATTACTATTCAGGTTTGGTCGTCATACTACAGAATGGATATAAATTCTCTGGAGAACATACAGACTGACCACCTCAAAACTTTAAGGGTGATGGACTGATTACATCGTCTTCAAGTATCTTCTGCTTCTATCAACTTTTCTGTACTCGACTGAAGAAGCCTACTGTGTAGGCGAAACGTTTAGAAATAAAGATACCTAACTGTTGCATATGTGTCTCACCTAACAACAGAACATACACAGAGGGATGACAAAATTAATCCACCATAGAAGGAATCTCTCATACGAAAATAGACTGAGAACCTTGAACTTACACTCTCTTGAGAGACATAGATTGTCAAGACACGAGTAAATTCGTTTATAACTCAAAAATAAGCTGAGTAACTCTGAAGAGCTCTATACATTACTATTCAGGTTTGGTCGCTCTGGTGGCCTGGTGGTTAACGCTCTGGCTTCACACGGTGAGGGCCTGGGTTCGATTCCCAGCCAGAGTAGAAACATTGGGCGTGTTTCTTTCCACCTGTTGTCTATGTTCCCCATCAGTAAAATGGGTACCTGGGTGTTAGTCGACTGGTGTGGGTCGCATCCTGGGACACTGACTTAAGGAGGCCTGGTCACAGACCGGGCCGCGGGGGCGTTGACCCCCGGAACTCTCTCCAGATAAACTCCAGATACTACAGAATGGATATGAGAGTAAGACACATGTGCAACATCTGGGTATCTTTATTGTAGACGTATCGCCATCCAGTGGCTTTATCAATACAAATTCTAGGACATAACTTGAAGACAGTAGAACTATGTACAGAAGATGAGGTAATCAGTCCCTCAACCTAGGAGTAGGTGCGAACAGCACCATAGTCGTGGAGATTCTGAAGCTGAAGAAAGGATCCTGGCGCTACGACAACTACTACTACAACTAACCCATCTCTTTGGGAAGGACCTACTTCCACTGGGGAATCCCGCCTACCAGTGACTATGCCCTCGTCTGCTACACCTGACGTTACTATATAAGCGCCAGGATCCTTTCTTCAGCTTCAGAATCTCCACGACTATGGTGCTGTTCGCACCTACTCCTAGGTTGAGGGACTGATTACCTCATCTTCTGTACATAGTTCTACTGTCTTCAAGTTATGTCCTAGAATTTGTATTGATAAAGCCACTGGATGGCGAAACGTCTACAATAAAGATACCCAGATGTTGCACATGTGTCTTACTCTCATCTTGTCGGTATTATATACCATTCGTACACAGAATGGATATAAATTCTCTGGAGAACATACACAGAGGGATGACAAAATTAATCCACCATAGAAGGAATCTCGCATACGAAGATAGACTGAGAACCTTGAACTTTTACTCTCTTCAGAGACATAGATTGTGAATAGATATCACTGAGGTACATAAGTGGAAAATGACCATAAAAAAAGTTGATATAAATTAAAGACAATGAGGTTTTGAAATCAAGAAAGAACTCAAAACAACGAATTCAAATTTGAGTTTAAATTTAGAAAGGACATAGGAAAGTACTGGTTTTCAAACACTGACAGTAGGTGCAAGATAAATTAACACCCAGGTACCTACTTACTGCTAGGTGAACAAGGACAGGTGTAGGATAAGACTCAGGTACCTACTTACTGCTAGGTGAACAAGGACAAGTATAGGATAACACTCAGGTACCTACTTACTGCTAGGTGAACAAGGACAGGTGTAGGATAACACCCAGGTACCTACTTACTGCTAGGCGAACAAGGACAGGTATAGGATAACACTCAGGTACCTACTTACTGCTAGGTGAACAAGGACAGGTGTAGGATAACACCCAGGTACCTACTTACTGCTAGGTGAACAAGGACAGGTGTAGGATAACACTCAGGTACCTACTTACTGCTAGGTGAACAAGGACAGGTGTAGGATAACACCCAGGTACCTACTTACTGCTAGGTGAACAAGGACAGGTGTAGGATAACACCCAGGTACCTACTTACTGCTAGGTGAACAAGGACAAGTATAGGATAACACTCAGGTACCTACTTACTGCTAGGTGAACAAGGACAAGTATAGGATAACACTCAGGTACCTACTTACTGCTAGGTGAACAAGGACAGGTGTAGGATAACACTCAGGTACCTACTTACTGCTAGGTGAACAAGGACAGGTATAGGATAACACTCAGGTACCTACTTACTGCTAGGTGAACAAGGACAAGTATAGGATAACACTCAGGTACCTACTTACTGCTAGGTGAACAAGGACAGGTGTAGGATAACACTCAGGTACCTACTTACTGCTAGGTGAACAACGGCAGGTGTAGGATAACACTCAGGTACCTACTTACTGCTAGGTGAACAAGGACATGTGTAGGATAAGACTCAGGTACCTACTTACTGCTAGGTGAACAAGGGCAGGTGTAGGATAACACTCAGGTACCTACTTACTGCTAGGTGAACAAGGACATGTGTAGGATAAGACTCAGGTACCTACTTACTGCTAGGTGAACAAGGACAGGTGTAGGATAACACTCAGGTACCTACTTACTGCTAGGTGAACAAGGACAGGTGTAGGATAACACCCAGGTACCTACTTACTGCTATGTGAACAAGGACAGGTGCAGGATAAGACTCAGGTACATACTTACTGCTAGGTGAACACGGACAGGTGAAGGATAACACTCAGGTACCTACTTACTGCTAGGTGAACAAGGACAGGTGTAGGATAAGACTCAGGTACCTACTTACTGCTAGGTGAACAAGGACAGGTGTAGGATAACACTCAGGTACCTACTTACTGCTAGGTAAACAAGGACAGGTGTAGGATAACACCCAGGTACCTACTTACTGCTAGGTGAACAAGGACAAGTATAGGATAACACTCAGGTACCTACTTACTGCTAGGTGAACAAGGACAGGTGTAGGATAACACTCAGGTACCTACTTACTGCTAGGTGAACAACGGCAGGTGTAGGATAACACTCAGGTACCTACTTACTGCTAGGTGAACAAGGACATGTGTAGGATAAGACTCAGGTACCTACTTACTGCTAGGTGAACAAGGGCAGGTGTAGGATAACACTCAGGTACCTACTTACTGCTAGGTGAACAAGGACATGTGTAGGATAAGACTCAGGTACCTACTTACTGCTAGGTGAACAAGGACAGGTGTAGGATAACACTCAGGTACCTACTTACTGCTAGGTGAACAAGGACAGGTGTAGGATAACACCCATGTACCTACTTACTGCTATGTGAACAAGGACAGGTGCAGGATAAGACTCAGGTACCTACTTACTGCTAGGTGAACACGGACAGGTGAAGGATAACACTCAGGTACCTACTTACTGCTAGGTGAACAAGGACAGGTGTAGGATAAGACTCAGGTACCTACTTACTGCTAGGTGAACAAGGACAGGTGTAGGATAACACTCAGGTACCTACTTACTGCTAGGTAAACAAGGACAGGTGTAGGATAACACCCAGGTACCTACTTACTGCTAGGTAAACAAGGACAGGTGTAGGATAACACCCAGGTACCTACTTACTGCTAGGTGAACAAGGACAGGTGTAGGATAACACCCAGGTACCTACTTACTGCTAGGTGAACAAGGACAGGTGTAGGATAACACCCAGGTACCTACTTACTGCTAGGTGAACAAGGACAGGTATAGGATAAGATTCAGGTACCTACTTACTGCTAGGTGAACAAGGACAGGTGTAGGATAACTCCCAGGTACCTACTTACTGCTACGTGAACAAGGACAGGTGTAGGATAACTCAGGTACCTACTTACTGCTAGGTGAACAAGGACAGCAGGTGCAAATTAACAGACCCAACATTACACCCGTGCCGGAGATCGAACCACGGACACTCAGGCGGGTGTGGTACCTAATACCTACCAATTTCTGAAGCAAGTAGCAGCACAGCAAGCACAGTCAGGGTACCTAGCGTCCATGATGTCACAAATATGACGGCACTGGTCCTCTGAGGGGCATTATGTGGCATATCTTGTTAGGCAGTGATGGTGTT
>NC_091391.1:3424936-3434936 GCF_038502225.1 Cherax quadricarinatus
TATCAATATTAACCTGGGTTCCATGAACCACCATATTGGTCACCATCTACACTGCCATAAGCGGTACCTAGTTACTTCACCTACACTGCTATAAGCGGTACCTAGTTACCTCACCTACACTGCCATCAGTGGTACCTAGTTACTTCACCTACACTGCCATAAGCGGTACCTAGTTACTTCACCTACACTGCCATCAGCAGTACCTAGTTACTTCACCTACACTGCCATCAGCGGTACCTAGTTACTTCATCTACACTGCCATAAGCGGTACCTAGTTACTTCACCTACACTGCCATCAGCGGTACCTAGTTACTTCATCTACACTGCCATAAGCGGTATCTAGTTACTTCACCTACACTGCCATAAGCGGTACCTAGTTACTTCACCTACACTGCCGTAATCGGTACCTAGTTACTTCACCTACACTGCCATAAGCGGTACCTAGTTACTTCACCTACACTGCCATAAGCGGTACCTAGTTAAAAAAAAAACATACCACCGGTGGGGTTAGAACCCGCGGTCAGAGAGTCTCTGAACTCCAGACCGTGGCGTTAGCCACTGGCTAGCTGGTCTAGTGGCTAACACGACGGTCTGGAGTTTTGAGACTCTCTGTCCGTCTGTCGGTCTGGAGATGAATCAGATGCACAGGACCTACCTGCAATTAATGATGAATCAGAGAACGCTAATGTAACAATGGTACCTGTTAAGGTGATAGGTGTTAAAGGAAGCACTAACCCAGAAGTGCCATCCTCCGGAGAGGTATTGGATCCGCCTGACCTTCCTCATATTATAACAAGTTTCCAGAAAAAATTTAGCATCTTGAACAGAAGGAGGCCTGGTCACAGACCGGGCCGCGGGGGCGTTGACCCCCGAAACTCTCTCCAGGTCTCCAGGTAAGATCCTGACAAGTTTAATAAATATATGTAATCAGGATGATGCTCTTAAGCATGGTGATGATGTCAAAAGTGCAGCAATCTCCGTTCAGCTTCCAGCAATTTGTGAGAAAGAAGCCCATGACTCTTGCCTTCAAGACTTGCCTTGGAACTGGCTGTCAAGATGCCGAAAAATGCTTAAAAATAAAGGTCCTGAAGATAAAGACGTACAAACTATGCTATTTGCTCTTAAGTATCTGCACACTGCAGTCAAAGCATAATAGTCTTACCATTTTATGAGCAAGAGATTGTAATAACTCACTACAATGGATACATTACAAATCTTTTCATGGAACATTGCTTCCATCAGGAAGCGGTTGCCTGACTTACATCATATTAGTGCAACCAAGAATATTGATGTCATCTGTTTGCAGGAATGTAGATTGAAAGATGGAGCACCTCCACCAAACTTGCCTGGATATGCAGCTTATAACCTAAGGTCAACCAACTGTTGTGTGATGTATGTCAGAAAGAACTTGCCACATTCACTCCTTTCCTTGCAGAGTTGAGTTAACATGCAGTATCATGGTGTCAAAGTATATGCAGGCGATTTTTCCATAAACATTTTTAATCTCTATGCCCCAGCGAACCAGCTTCGACCTGATGCTTTACCAGATCGCATCAATAGTGAACCTACCATCCTTCTTGGAGATTTTAATGCCAGACATAAGAATATTGGTGGGTCTATTACAAACACCAATGGAACTAAACTAGTGAGATTGCTAAATGAACATGATAATGTTCGAATTGTGGGCACTACTGAGCCTACTCACATATATGGTGGCATACTAGATCTGTGTCTTGGATTTAATACATCATATACGATGCATGACTCTGTCATAGTTGATGATTTTCTATCTGATCACTTCCCAAGACTAACAACTGTCAATCTTGATCACATCTCCAGCAATCAAGGAGCTAAATACAGAAGGAGGAAACTTATTCTCAACCCAGAACACAGAGACAACTTTATTAACCACTTGGATCAATGGTATAAGAATTACGAGCCCACTGGCACACAAAAAATTTAATGATGATTTAATTACCACTATTGAGAGTGTTCTCACAGATCAAGTGGGCAGGAATAGGAAACAAAGACCTCCACTATAAATAACAATAAAAACCAATGTAAATACTATAATGATCCACAGCTGCGCAATCTAACACATGCAGCTAGGAGGATTGGTAAAGCATACCGTGAATGTAGAATCCCAGACCTGCTCAGAACGTTCCAAGCTGCACTAACAAATGCAAGGAATAGAAAGTTAGAACTTAGGCAACAGGAATGGGAACAGTTTGTTAGTGGATTAAATAGGTCCACCCCTTTGAGTTTGGCTTGGAAAGGTATAAATAAAATAACCAGGAAAAAGACTGGCAATGTTGCTCATCCTTTCCTCTTGAAAAAGCAAATGACCTCATAAATGACTGGTCCAAAACATCCAGGCATGAAAGCCTTCCATCTCATATTAGAAAAAAATAGAGAGTACTTCTGAAGAAATGTTGAAACTGATTAATTTTATGAGCCAAAATATTGATGAGATTGATTGCCTCTTCACCGAGTATGAATTAGATAATGCATTAACTAAAGGTCGATCAACTGCTCCTGGAGAGGATGATATAACCTATGATATTCTCAGAACTCTAAGGCACGTGCCTGATAACCCTTTGTTGGCACTGTATAATCTCAGTTACATTGAGGGCGTTCTTGAGGGCGTTCTTCCTACTTCCTGGACCAATAGTCTCATTGTGCCTATCCCTAAGCCCCAACAGCCTGATACATTTAGGCCGATCTCCTTAACTAGTTGTCTTTGTAAAACTTTTGAAAGAATGATGCTTAACAGACTGTACTACAGAATCAGACATCAACTTTCCCCTACCTCTATGGATTCATGAAAGGTAAAAGTGTGCAGAGCTGTATTTCCACCTTTCTCACTGAACATACCTCTACTAGTTTTACCACTTTTCTTGATCTAAAATCTGCATTTGATATTGCAAACAGAACCGTTATACTACATGAACTAGCCAAAATGAATATTGGTGGTAGCTTACTCTGCTGGATAATAGGATACCTGTCAAATAGAGTATCCTCTGTCCTTTACCAAGGCTTCAGAAGTGATTCTAAAGAAATGTCTTTAGGTACACCGCAGGGAGGAGTTCTTAGTCCCATGCTATTTAATATTCTGATTAATGCTCTCCTAAATGCTCTACCTGCCTCACCTAAACATATAGCTATAAGCTATGCTGATGATATCATGATCCATACAACAGGGCATAAGAAGATGAATACCATTCTTAATGAAGTTCAAGCAATTTGTAATCGACTAGGCCTCATAATATCTTCCTCTAAAACAAAGATATTAACAAGCAAACGACATCCCCCACCCATCTATTTGCAGGGTGAAATCATTAGCTACGTTAAAACTTACAGATATCTTGGTGTAGATGTACCCTTTAACAAATCCACTATACCACAACTAAACAAAGAAATGTAAAGCTAGGCTAAATGCTCTCAAAGCTGTTGCTGGCTACAACAACTATGGTGCTAATGTTGCTGGCACAACCCAACTATGGTGCTATGTTCGGCAATCCCAACTATGGTGCTAATGTTGCTGGTTACAACCCCAACATGGTGCTAATGTTGCTGGCAACAACTATGGTGCTAATGTTGCTGGTTACAACCCCCAACTATGGTGCTAATGTTGTGGCAACCCAACTATGGTGCTAATGTTGCTGGTTGCCCCAACTATGGTGCTAATGTTGCTGGCTACAACACCCAACTATGGTGTAATGTTGCTGGCTACAAGCTATGTTCAATGTGAGAATCGTGAGACTGATGTACATAGCCTATGTTAGGTCCTTAATTGATTATGCTGCTCCCATGTTGATATTAGCTAGAGAAAGTTCTCTCCGAGATCTACAAAAGTTCTTAACATGAGGAAGGAGCTTGGTATTTCTAGTATCAGTGATAGGATTGTTGAGATTAACACTGTACTCGGTATTAGAATGTTGAGAAACGAACCAGACACTGTCACAGTGAATCTTACCAAGTGTCTAGAGGTAAATACACATAGATCTAAATGGATTGTGAAAACGTGCAATTGCATTAAGTTTTATAACCTGCATGAACTGTATCACTGTAGGCAACAAGAGCATTTCACCCCTCCATGGAAGATGTGTTCATTTAATATCACATACCTACAAGTCCCTCCCAAGAAGCTCATTGCTAGTAATCCCTTCCTTAAATCTCTTGTTAGAGCAACTGCTCAAGAAGAAATTTCTCACCTAGCTGGTAGTAACAAGTTATCACAAGTTATATACACTGATGGATCTAAACAGGAGTCTTCTGGCAGGGCTGCATCTGCTCTTGTTGCCACCTCCTAGTTAAGAACGATAATAAATTTGTTGAGTTAGGCATAAGAATTAACAACTGGGCGTCTACACTGCAAACTGAATTGTTTGCAATCCTAATGGCGCTAAAGCTAACCTATGACACTGAGCTTGACTCTATCATCATTACTGATTCTATGTCATCATTGAAGGCTCTTGACTCAAATAATGACTCCAACAACATGCTCATTGGAGAAGCCAGGTATAGATACTCAAAAATTAGGGACAAAGAAATTAATGTACAGTTGCTATGGATCCCATCACACATTGGATTACTCCTTCATGATAAAGTTGATATGTTAGCCAGGAAGAGTACCCAGAAGGAGAATGTAGAATATAACTTTGGTATAACTGTGTCTAGCATTAGGAATAATATTAGGAGAGAAGTAAATAATGAAAATGATTGTTATAGGAATGCAGTTAGAAGTCTGAGTAGATCTATAACCCACTATGATAACATGAACGTAGATAAGTATGTTTATGGAGCAACTTGCAATGTGAACACTGACTGATGTTGTAGTGGCCAGGCTTAGGCTTGGTTACAAGTACTGACTGATGTTGTAGTGGCCAGGCTTAGGCTTGGTTACAAGTACTGACTGATGTTGTAGTGGCCTGGCTTAGGCTTGGTTACAAGTACTGACTGATGTTGTAGTGGCCAGGCTTAGGCTTGGTTACAAGTACTGACTGATGTTGTAGTGGCCTGGCTTAGGCTTGGTTACAAGTACTGACTGATGTTGTAGTGGCCAGGCTTAGGCTTGGTTACAAGTACTGACTGATGTTGTAGTGGCCTGGCTTAGGCTTGGTTACAAGTACTGACTGATGTTGTAGTGGCCAGGCTTAGGCTTGGTTACAAGTACTGACTGATGTTGTAGTGGCCTGGCTTAGGCTTGGTTACAAGTACTGACTGATGTTGTAGTGGCCAGGCTTAGGCTTGGTTACAAGTACTGACTGATGTTGTAGTGGCCTGGCTTAGGCTTGGTTACAAGTACTGACTGATGTTGTATTGGCCAGGCTTAGGCTTGGTTACAAATACTGACTGATGTTGTAGTGGCCAGGCTTAGGCTTGGTTACAAGTACTGACTGATGTTGTAGTGGCCAGGCTTAGGCTTGGTTACAAGTACTGACTGATGTTGTAGTAGCCAGGCTTAGGCTTGGTTACAAGTACTGACTGATGTTCTAGTGGCCAGGCTTAGGCTTGGTTACAAGTACTGACTGATGTTGTAGTGGCCTGGCTTAGTCTTGGTTACAAGTACTGACTGATGTTGTAGTGGCCAGGCTTAGGCTTGGTTACAAGTACTGACTGATGTTGTAGTGACCAGGCTTAGGCTTGGTTACAAGTACTGACTGATGTTGTAGTGGCCAGGCTTAGGCTTGGTTACAAGTACTGACTGATGTTGTAGTAGCCAGGCTTAGGCTTGGTTACAAGTACTGACTGATGTTGTAGTGGCCAGGCTTAGTCTTGGTTACAAGTACTGACTGATGTTGTAGTGGCCAGGCTTAGGCTTGGTTACAAGTACTGACTGATGTTGTAGTGGCCAGGCTTAGGCTTGGTTACAAGTACTGACTGATGTTGTAGTAGCCAGGATTAGGCTTGGTTACAAGTACTGACTGATGTTGTAGTGGCCAGGCTTAGGCTTGGTTACAAGTACTGACTGATGTTGTAGTGGCCAGGCTTAGGCTTGGTTACAAGTACTGACTGATGTTGTAGTGGCCAAGCTTAGGCTTGGTTACAAGTACTGACTGATGTTGTAGTGGCCAAGCTTAGGCTTGGTTTGGGAGACACTCAGATGATGATCAAACCAAATGCAAATTATGTGGCCAGTCATATGGTCACTCTCTTGAACACTATCTGCTTAATTGTCCACTTACTGAGGAATACAGAGACAGACAGTATAATAACCTATGTGACATGTCAAGATATCTTATTAATGAAAATAAGATACCAGATATACTAAGCAAATTTCCTAAATTTTCTTGTAACAGATAAGGGAATTGTAGATATAAATCAAAATATACTCCTGTTAACCCTTCTGGGGCCTAGTTCCTAGGCCTTTTGTGTATCCATATGCTCTTGTGCTACCATCCACAGGATGGATATGAGGTACACAATACACTAGCCACTACCATCCACAGGATGGATATGAGGTACACAATAAACTAGCCACTACCATCCACAGGATGGATATGAGGTACACAATAAACTAGCCACTACCATCCACAGGATGGATATGAGTACACAACAAACTAGCCTACTACCATCCACAGGATGGATATGAGATACACAACAAACTAGCCTACTACCATCCACAGGATGGATATGAGTACACAATAAACTAGCCACTACCATCCACAGGATGGATATGAGGTACACAATAAACTAGCCACTACCATCCACAGGATGGATATGAGGTACACAATAAACTAGCCACTACCATCCACAGGATGGATATGAGGTACACAATAAACTAGCCACTACCATCCACAGGATGGATATGAGGTACACAATAAACTAGCCACTTCGGTGGCAAACTAATCTACAAAGGTGGCAGTAGAACAACAACAAAGAATTACTGCCCGAGCTCTAATGTCCCACAACATAGAAATCTTTGAAATGGTCAACCACTTGAATTCCCAGCATTTGCACAACCCAGGGCAGCATGGGTTCAGAGCAGGTCGCTCCTGCCTCTCATAACTACTGGACCAGTAAGACATGGTCTTGGATGCACTAGAAGACAAAGAGAATGCAGATGTAGTATACACAGACTTTACAAAAGCCTTTGACAAGTGCGATCATGGTGTAATAGCACACAAAATGCTTACTATGTGAATAACTGGAAATGGGGAGATGGATCTTCCAGTTTCCAAGAGAACACAAAGAGTAATAATAAAGTGAGTTAAGTCAGAGGCTGCCACAGTGAAAATCTTTGCTCTTCAAGGCACAGTACTCGTCCCCATAGCACCGTGCTTTCCTTTGCGGAATCTGTACGAATGTTAACCACTGAAGACACTGTAAATCTTCAGTCGGATATAAACCAAGTCTTCAACAGGGCCGCAGGAAAAAAAAAATAAGATACACGATGAGGATAAATTCCAGCTACTCCATTATGGAAAACTTAAGGAATTAAAAGTGGGAATGGAATATAATACCAATTGTAACCGCGCAGTAGAGTAGAAAACTAATGTGAAGGACTTTGAGTGTCACCTTCAAAGACCACAACAGCGTCATTGTCACAACTTCGTGGAAAATGATAGGATGGATAATAAGAACCTTTAAAACAAGAGAGACCAAGTAAATGATGATCCTCTTTAGAACACTTGTTCTCTTTAAGCTGGAATACTTCTGTACACTAACAACCTCCTTCAAGTCATGCAAAATTGCAGATCTGGAGAATGTACAGAGGACCGTCAATGTATACATGAGCTCAATAAAGCACCTCATTTCCTGAGACCGTTTTTAGTCCTGTGACCTGTACTCCTTGGAGTACAGGTGAGAAGGGTACATCATAATTTACACCTGTAAAATCTTAGAGGTAATGATACCAAATCTACACACAGAAATCTCTCCCTACGAAAGCAAAGGACTCTGAAGATGGTGCAACATCCCCCCAGTGAAATGCAAGTGTGCCGTGAGTACACAGAGAAAACACATTAGTGGCAGGGGCCCACGGCTGTTCAACAGCCTCTCATCATACATAGAGGGTTTTACCAATAGATCCCTATCTGTCTTCAAGAGGGAACTGGACAGATACCTAAAGTTAGGACCTGAACAGCCAGGCTGTGGTTCGTAAGTTGGATTGCGTGTGGCCTGATCCACCGGGAGGCCTGGTCATGGACCGGACCGCGGGAGAGTTGACCCCTGGAACACCCTACAGGTATACTCCAGGTAGGCAGACCACCATTACTACCACGACTACAATCACCACCACGATCACCACCATTACAACAATTACTACCACCACCACGGCCATTACTACCACGACCACTACCACCACGACTATCACCACCACTACAACCACCCTCACCACCACCACCACTACGGGTGAAGGCGACCTCAGGAACTCAAGGAGGCTGGGAGAGGCATCGATCTGGTGTTGCTGAGAACTGCCACATCTCCACACACTCCGATGGTTCACCTGCTCTTCTACTGGCCTAGAACTTTCACTGTTAGTGACAAAACGCACATAACCAACTCTTACCCCGAGTTGTCTCTCTCTTACTTCCGTTTTAGTGCCCTTGTCGATCTGTCTGTCTCTCTCTCTCTCTCTCTCTCTCTCTCTCTCTCTCTCTCTCTCTCTCTCTATCTCTCTCTCTCTCTCTCTCTCTCTCTCTCTCTCTCTCTCTCTCTCTCTCTCTCTCTCTCTCTCTCTCTCTCTCTCTCTCTCTCTCTCTCTCTCTCTCTCTCTCTCTCTCTCTCTCTCTCTCTCTCTCTCTCTCTCTCTTTTACACAGGGTTTGACAAGGTTAAGGATCCCTAGCTTTCATTGACAGCTATTTACAGGTTAAGGATTCCTAACTTTATTGGCAAAGCTAAGAGGCTATTACCTACATCAGCTCATTTGAAAGCATTTTTATTGTTATGAGACATACAAGTAGGGAACAGGATGAAGTTGGCGCCATCTGTGGGCCAGCATTTTCATTTGATCAACTGACTTTATCTCGTTGACATCATTATGCTGTACGAATGTGTTCCATACTCGAGTCATCCTGGGTATGTATGATCTCAGATGGAGTGATGTTCTGGAGAAGGGTACAGCCAGAGTGAAGTTGCTGCTTTCTGCCCGTCTTGTGGCATAAAAGCTTGATTCACACTGTCCTCGAAGTGGATCCAAGTGTGGTATTTTGACAATATTGGCCTTGTACATAACAGTAAGGCCACCCACATCCCTCCTATGTTGAAGGCTCTGCTGAAATGACAGATCTATCCAGGATGGGTCCAGGCGAGAGATGAGACGTCTTGCTCTGTTCTCTACTCTGTCAAGCAGTCGCAGATGAGAGGGGGGCAGGTAAACCAAGAAAGTGGAGCATACTCAAGGTGTGAGCGTACTTGTGCCTCGTACAGGATCTTGCAACCCCTACTGTCAAGCAGATGCGAGATACGGCGAAGTGCTGTAAGCTTCCTGGCTGCCTTGTTTGCAAGATTTACAACATGGTTCTTCATGGTTAGTTTGGAGTCAAATTTCATCCCAAGAATATCAACTTCTTCTCCAGGTGCCAACATCCTCCCATTCATCCTTACTACTGCACCAGCATTACCATCATGGTGCATAGAGACGATCATCATTTGCGTTTTCTCAGGTGCAAATGTTACTTGCCATCTATTTCCCCAAGCTGATATAGCTCTCAGCTGGTGATTGATGTAGCTTAGAGCAGCTGGCATTTCTTCTCTTGGATAAGTGAATGTCAGTGTACAGTCGTCTGCATATGCATGTGATTCTGGGATGAGATGAAGAAGGTCGTTGAAGTAGACATTCCATAACAATGGTCCCAGCACGCTTCCTTGTGGAACACTTGCCCCAATAGGATGTCTTGCTGATTCCGTTCCATTGAGAACTACACTTAGAGATCTACCATGAAGGTAATCACTGAGGAGACATAGCGTAGAGCCTGCAATTCCCAGTGCTTGAAGTTTTGCTAAGAGGCCCTGGTGCCACACCTCTCTCTATCTCTCTCTCTCTCTCTCTC